>NW_006159505.1:5112970-5125186 GCF_000334495.1 Tupaia belangeri chinensis | reverse complement strand
TGTATTAGGATTCCTTTAATTAATTTTACATCTCTATAAAATTATATAAATATCATTCTTGATTGAAACTAATATCTGTACTTGAGAATTTCTTTTCTAGCAACGCAACCAGTAACCGCAAGATGACTGCCGCCAAGTACTGGCTGATAATTAACTCTGCCTGCTGGAGCTGTTCTCCCAAACCACGCTCCCAGAACAGAAGTTCCCAAAAGCTTGCTTACATCAATCTATTGTTAAATTGTATCGACCTGCCCTTAATCAAACCCTGAATAGAATCTTTGATCTCTATTGTTAAAACTTTATGAATTGATAATTAGGTCACGTAGCCCCTCTCCCATTTACTTGCATGTATCCCATTTTCAATAAAAAGCCACGGTAATTCCTAGCAGTTGTCACTCCTCAGAGAGCGATCTTAGAGGAGTGTCCGGCTTAGGACGTGCGTGAAAAAGCGCGAGGCCTTTGTCTTTCTTTTCTTCCAGCGTCGCCTCCATCGAACCAACCCACCCCCGCCGAGGCTGGTCCCCGGCAAATAAATATTACACACCTTCTATATGCTAGGCCATGAGCGAAAGTTACAAAGGTAAAGAAGCAGCAGCAGTTCTGCTTTCAAAGTAATCATAATATAATGAAAAAGACATTTAAAAATCAAAACTATAATTAAATTACAATTAGTAAGTATCAAATTAGAGGAAAATACAGGGTCACAGAGAAGGGACACTTAATAAGAGGGGGCAGAGAAATGTGCAAAGAAGTGATAACTTGTCCAGACGGTGCAGTACACTTCGGCTTTTAGTAGGGGAGAGGGTAGGAAAATAGCATTCCAGAGAAAGGTGAGCACATGTGCAAATGCCAGGGGGAAAGCAAGAGCATGTGACGAGAGTGGTGTTCCCCAGGGAATGGCAGCCTGGAAAGGAGGACCAGAAGCAAGGCTCCAAATGCTGAGAGCCTCAAAGGCTCTCAGAGGGCCGAAGAGTTACATGGCTTCAAAGGAGGACGATGGTTTCCCATGAGGAAGGAAAAGTAATGGGCTGGAGACAGGACAAACTTCCCATCTCTCCCTCCCTCCACCTCCATCACCATCTTGCTCTTGTGCAGCATCAGAAAACAAGTTTCCAGCAGAAGGCATTGCAGGTTTTAGTTAAGAGAAAAAGAAGGAAAGTTCTACAGCTACTGGGAGGTCTGCAGAGGGCTGCCTCAAGGCTCTGGTTTAGGTGAGGATGCCCTGAGGGCCCTGGAGCACCAGCCATGGCTTGCAGATGAAGACTGTCTTCTCACTGTGTTCAATGGGACTGAACCTCCAGAAGGAACTGCTTCAGGGTATGTATGTGGAAAAGGCTCTTGTGGGCAAAGCCTGATGCCAGGTTCACACTTAGATGATGACAAGATCCCTGGGTAGGCCCAGAATCACACGGAGCAAAGGATAGCCTCAGAAGGCATTTTTGGTTTACTGCTCTGCAAAACAGACTCCTCTACAGAGCCTTGTCAATCACCCAGCTCTGGTACGCACCCCTCTTACCAACTTCAGTACTTAATTCATCCCAGGCTTTCCATTCTGTTGTTTGAGCAGATGTATCTGTTAAAAATATTATTTTTCATGTGAGCTAAAAAGTTCCCCTTTTTGACTTCTACCTGTTTGTATTAATTTACTCCCTCAGCAAGGTTTAATTTTACTCCTTTTCCCTCACAGCCTTTCTCATATGAAGATAGCTATCACTTACCCTTAGACATTCTTGACTCATGTTTTTAACTTGTCTAGAATAATTATATATTTAACATATACTTTTTCAGGCTTATCAATAACTTCCATTACAGATTTGCTTTCTATCAGATTACATTGTTAAAAAGCTGTATTAAATAAATGTCAATAGAGAAGGGGTCCTCGATTCCCACAATTAATCTTAGCTTCGTCTGTGTCTCCCTGAGTGTTGCAACACGTGAGAACGCCAAGCTGCCTCTGTCAAAAACACATGGATTTTGGAAGACTACACTCGAACTATATAGCAGGGCTTTGGGGAATCAATTAGGTTATGAGGTTAGAGCTCACATAATGGAATTAGAACCCTTACAAGAGGAGACAGGAAAGAACTGCTTCCTCTCTCTCTGCCCTCTGCCACACCGGGATACAAGACGGTTATCTGCGAACCAGGAAGTAGGTCCTCACCAGCTCTGTTAGCACCTTAATCTTAGATTCTGCAGCATTCAGAACTCCGAGAAATAAACGGTTTATTGTTTAAGCTACCCAACACAAACTAAGACATTGCTTATCTATTAAAATCTTACCCTTTAGGGACAACAGTTCCGTCACAGGCCTCTCACATGGCCAACCACAGTTTGACTCCTAGACACAGTGGCTTGAAAATCATGCCAGGCGTGTGTGCATGTGTGCCCAAGATCCCAGGAAGAGAATGGAGGAGATGGGATTGCAGTGTGGTCATCTCCCCTGGGGCGGGGGTTGATTTATCACTTTCCCTCTTACTGTCTCTGTCTCCCTCTCCCTGGTGGGCACATGTGCCCCAAGGTAAAAACCTCTCCAAAAATAAATAAGATAAAACTTACCCTTTCTTTAGATTTCAATCCAAATATTATATATACTAAAAAACATTTTCTGATTGAACCAGTAAAATTACTAGGCATCGTTTAGTGATCAGATTCATGTTGTATTTTTAATATACTTTTCTAAGCAAAATTACATCATTATTTTCTGACAACCCAATATATACCGAGGGGCTTTCTCTACTTGAACCAGTAAGAATGATGGGCATCCTTTAGTGATCAGCTTCTATATGCTATGTTCTTTGTCATGTTCTACAACACTGCAGCTTATCTTATGTAAAGTTCATAAAACCCATCCTTGCCTCACAGATAATGAGATGACACAAAGTTCAGAGCATTATGCAATTCCCTAAGGTTACACCACCATCACCACCACAAAAAGCCAAGATGATATTCAAACTCTGATTTGAGTTAAAAGTACATGAATATAAAATGCTGATACAGCCACAACATTCTATTTATTTTCTTTCTTTTGTTTTAATTTAGGTTTCTGCCATAGGGTACAGGTGCTCACCAGAGAGAGACAAAGAGAAAGAAAGTGAGAAATCACCCCCTAGGAGGGATGGCCACATGGCAATCCCTTCTCCTTCCTTCTCCTCTTGGAATTTTGGGCATGCACACACAGCACCCAGCATGATTTTCAAGCCACCAGATCCAGGTCTAGAACTGCGGTTGGCCATGTGGGAATCTAGTGCCTAACCCCATGCCACCTGCCCCCCTATTCACTTTCTTTATAGCATGTATATTATGGACAAATATTAGGAGACACCAATTTTGGTTCGATACAAAGAACACCTCCCTCTCCTTTAAAATCAGACAGATAAATATATGTACTGTTTCAGAAGATAACAAATTCCTCCTCGGGGCCAGCAGGTGGAGTGGTGTTTAAGGGTGCTCGACTCCCACATGGCTGACCGCAGTTTAAAACTTGGACCTGGTGGCTTGCTTTCTCACTTTTTCTCTCTTTCTATCCCTCTCTGGTCAAATTAAAATAAATAAATAATGGATAAATAAAGTTAAATTAAAATAATTTTTAAAAATTCCTCAATTAGGATTTAAAAAAGAAGCAACAATGAATTACCTCTTAGGAATACTTTAGAAGAGTAAATGGTTGGATGTTAGAGAAGATATCTACGATCTCTAAAATTTGGGGAAACTTTGACCATGATATCTTTATAAATTGTTTCCTGTGCCATTTTTTTCTCTTGTCTTCCAATTATATATGTGCAAGAACTTTTGATGCTGTCTCACAGACCTCTAGGGCTCTAAATGTTTATCTTTACAATCTTATTTTCCTTCAGATTAGATATTTTCTATTGATCTATCTTCAAATTCACTGACTCTCCATTTTGTCATCTCTATTCTGCTGTTAAATCCATCAAGGTTTTACTTTTACTCCAGATACTGTACTTTTCAGTTCTAGTATTTCCAGTTGTTTCATTTATTTTTTCAGTATCTATTTCTCTGAGATTCTACATTAATTAAGGCATATTTTATATACTTGATCATAGTTAAAAACAGCTGTCTCAAAATTCTTGAGAGCTAATTTCAACATCTAGGTCATCATGGGATTGGTCTTCATTGATTCTTATTGAGAGTGGCTCCCATTTTCCTGCTTCTTTTTACATCAAACAATTTTAGGTTATATTAACTTGGGTGGAGTCAAACTGCAAACTCTGTGCCCCTGTAGTGATGCCTGGGACATTTGTGAGTCTACATTGTGCATGTGTGGCTCATGAGTAAGTCAGAGAAGGGCAGAGTACATATATACACAGAATTTGGGGCTCCCCTCTCTAGTTCTTATGTTGATACAATTTCTTTCTTCACTTTTAAGCATCTGTGGTTCCTAAAATTTTGGCCTGTGGTTTTTCAAGCCAGAAAGATGATGAGAGCCTATGAGAATTTTAGCTGCCCTGCGTGGTACAGATTGGAGCTGCTCTCAGGCCAAAAGCTGTACAAATGAGACACTCATCAAGTGTAGTTCCCTTGTTCCAAGTTTGACTCTACTCCAGTAACTGTCTGCTTTTGGTTATTCTCTAGTGTGTTTTGGTATTTGTTATTATTACATTTTTGTCCATAGTTTATAGTTTTAATCTGTGGGAAGGTTGATCTGATAGAAGCTACTCTGTAATACCAGAAGTAGAACCTCCAAGGGGTTAACAACTACACACACACACACACACACACACATACACACACACACAAAGAGAATAGGAGAAGATATAACAGCAACCAATTTTTGCAAGCTGAAAAACAGATGAACAAATGGTTGCTAAATTAGCAGAATTGAAAAAGTTAACATCTAAGCCCCAAGTAGAGAGAGTAGGGAGGTAATCTGAGCTACACCTTAAAAACCCCAAAGGATCAGGAATTGGTGGTTCCATGTAATTTTTTTTTTTTCTTTTTGGAGAGATTTTCACTATAGGGCCCGTGCGCTCACCGGACAGACAGAGAGAGACATAGAGACAGAAAGCGAGAAATCACCCCCCAGGGGGGATGGTCACGCCGCAATCCCTTCTCCTCCATTCTCCTCTTGGGATCTTGGGCACGCACGCACATGCGCCTGGCGTGAGTTTTAAGCCACCGGGTTCGGGATGCGAACCGCGGTCGACTACGTGGGAGTCCAGCAACATAGCCATTACGCTAACTGCTGGTTCCCCCATGTAATTTTTGAAGTGGCAGTAAAGTTGGAGTTAGAACAAGAAGACTGATTAAAATCTATAATATGATGATATCCCCAGATCCACCTCACAACTCCATGAGTCACGCAAAAATTTCTTTCCTACCTGATAAATATGCTAGAATTTTATTCTTTTTTCTTTTTAAATTTATTTACATTTAATCACATATGTTTACACTATACATTTCCTTTTCCAACACAAATACCATGCATGTCAGTGAAAACAAAGATACTCCTATATACATTATCATTAGCAAATAGCTCCTCATTTTGTGTCAATTAATCATACTTTTACCAGTTTTTTCCCTTCCCCTTCCCTTCCAAAGCAAATATTTTTTCACATTTTAATTATTCACAAAAAAATCTTAAAGTATGGGCAAAGCTAGAATCTAGTGACAAGTGCACTGTAATTTTCTTCTGTAACATTTACATTTTTTTCTTCTCTCTCCAGTTCCCCTTTTACTAAAGAGAGGTATAAACTAACATATCTGTAAAAATAAATAAATAAATAAATAGATTAATCTCAATTTGGTTTGTTATTTGCACAAAGCCTCATAAGAATTCAATTTTTGATGCAAGGCAACAGATTCTATTGTATTATTGAACTTATGCAAATAATCATTCTGCCACAAAATAAGAATGCTCACAAATATTTCTAATTGCAAAGGGGTCAGGAAGGGAGAAAAGTTTGTGTGTCAATTTAAAAAGTTTTTTTTTTTAAACAAATTGCTGAACCTATCAACAACTCAAAAGAAAACAAAAATTCTTAAATCTGGAAGACAAAGCATAGAAGAAAATCACTAATGTTTTAGGAAAAAGTCATAGAATTCTATTTCACTAGTTCAGTCTCATGTAATCTCTTCTGTTGAATTTGCAGTGTTACTGTGTCTGACCTCTCTGTTAACATTCAACATTGTTATTGATATTTCAGAACTTGTCCCTACCATTAAGTTGGCCTTTCTCTTGGTCATTTTTTGTTCTCTTATTTGTCTGTCTGTCTTTAGTTTTTCTGGTATAGTACTCCCTTCAGAACTTCTCAAAGAGTTGGTTTGGTGTTGGTAAGTTCTTTCAGGTTTTGTTTATCTAGAATGTTTTTATCTTTTCTTCCCATATGAAGGATAATCTTGCCAGATATAGTATTTTTGGTTGAAATTGTTTTTGACTTAACACTTTGGATATATTTTCCCATTCTTTCCTTGCTTGTATTGTTTCTGATGAGGGGTCCGATGTTAGTCTGGTGGGATATTCTTTGAAAGTAACTTGGCATTTTCTCTCACCAATTTTAGTATCTTGTCTCTGTCTTGCTCAATCTTGCTCTAATGTGTCTTGGAGAAGATCTTCTTGGGTTGATTCTATTTGGGGTCCTTAGTATTTCTTGGGACTGGATCTTTGAGTGCCTCTCTAGGTTTGGAAAGTTTTCTTCCAGGATTTTATGAAATAGATTATCAATGCCTTGATTAGTTACTTCACCTTCTGGGATACCGATTATCTGGATATTTGGGCATCTAATGGTATCTAGTATTACTCATATATTATTCTCATTTTGGGGGGTATTTTCTCAGTCTTTTTGGTGAATTTTTCTAGGTCAGAGGTTCTATCTTCTACATTTGAGATTCAATCTTCTACATGACCTAATCTGCTTTTAGTAACAGTTCCCTTTGATTCTTTTTTATGGTGTATATTTCGTCTTTCAGATCATGGAAGAAATTCCTCACTTCCTGGAACTTGTCTCTTTTCTCTTGCATTTTCTGAAGTTCATCATCTCTCTTCTCTTGCATCTCTATTAGCTCTGTTACTATGAATATCTTAATTTCTTTATCTGAAATTTGCACGAGTTCCATTGTACCATCTGTGGCTGATGAAGGGCTGTTCTTTCCCCTTGGGAGAGAGATATTTTCTTGATTTCCCACATTTCTTGTGCTTCTGTGATGGTTTCTGGTCATCTGATGGGTTATATGTTACTTCCTATCTTCTTGGAGTTAATTCTGAGTGTTAGAGGCATGCAAAAGGAGATGACCTGCAATATTTCTGCAATTCCGTTTCCCCAATCCTCACCAAGCAATCTGCACTTTTGTCAATGGAACTGGATATTACAAAGGCCTCACAGATTCAAGGGAATAGCTGAGCTGCAGGTTTTCAACTAAGAATTCAGAGGTGGGTGGTTGGGGAAGAAGGATATGAGCTGCACTCACTGCGGCTCTGCATTTCTCCAAACTGCTTACTTCGCAGCCTCTCTTCTCTGATTTTTAGTCATTTGGTGGTATATTCATGTTTGGCTAATTTGTTAGATACTTCTGCTATTTTAAGCTCATATGCTTCACTTTTCTGTGAGGTACTTCTATGCCTATTTCTCCCCTTCTACTGTGTTTTGCAATGTGGTATCCACAGACAGGAATTTGAATTTAGATTTATAAAGATGACTTTCCCCCTTTTTGTAGCAGTTCAGTGGGGGTTGAAGTTTTCTATGACCCTAAAAGTATTCAGATGTTTTGCTACTGTGCACCAGATCTGCCAAGACACTCAATGTGTGGAAGGTGAGAAGCAAAGTGAGAAAGTCAGGTAAAAGAAAGGAAACAAAGGGAAAAAGACCAAAAAAAAAAAAAAAAAAAGACAAAATAAGACAATGAAAAGGGAATTTTCTTTTTTAAGGCAAAAATTGAGAACCATGTGGCACTCTAGTGCACAGTGTGAAAGGAACAGGGCTAGGCCCACCTCAGATGCACATGGATTCTGAAATTAGCAAGAGAAAGAAGAGGTCAGAGACAAGAGATGGTACCTACAGATTTTTAAAAAATCACATATATATGAGAAAATTTTCAAGAAAAAGGAAGAGGTCTCCCAGAAACAGAGACAGAGACAGAGACAGAAAAAAGACAGAGACTACCCTACCTGGCTTTCTGCTGGATGTTGGGCCAGAAGAGGTATGGGGCAGAGGCTTTCCGGTTAAAGGGGCAGGGCTAGGCCCACCTCAGATGTGCATGGATTCTGGCTTTTCGCTGGGTGTTGGGCCAGAAGAAGCTAGAATTTTATTCTTTAAAGAGGAAAACATTAGAAACGATTAAGGGCAGAAGTACTGTACTGAAAACAGGGCAATTAAGTGAATATATGCATATTAAATGCTCCAGTGTTCTCTGACTCCACTTCCAGAATATAGACAGTAGACTTGTAGTTTACAGGAGATGACTGGGAAATCTTTGACAAGCCCAAGAGGAAAGACCTAAGTGGAAAGACATTAGGTGTTTCTTTCTTTTCTTTCTTTCTTTCTTTTTAAAAATTCTTATTTTTTTTTAACATTCAATCGCTATACATCATTTGACTTGTAAAGAAAATTTACCCAATATGAAATATACCACAGATCAGTCTAGTTGAGAAATACACCACAGATCAGTCCAATTGAGAATACTATACATAATATCAACTGGCAATAAACCACTTCTGTGTCCCAAAAATATCTTGCTTTTCTAATTTTCCTCTCTGATTTCCTTTCCTAGACTCTTCCTTTCTCCCACCCTCCCTCCACACTGTCTCCAGTGTCCATAAGTATTTTCACTGGTTTTATGTCACAGTCTCTACCATAGAATGATGGATGACTGGTATACATTAAATGAAGACATACAATATCTCTCTTTTATAGCCTGGCTTGCTTCATTCAGCAACAAATCTTCCATATTTGACTATTTTCTATCAAATGCCAGGGTCTTGCATTTTATGGTTGAATAATATTCCATAGAGTATATGCACCACACTTTTTCAATCCATTCATCTATTTGTGGACATTTGGGTTGGTTCCATGACTTAGCAATGGTGAATAATGCTGCAATAAAAAGCACCTTTCTGACTGAGCATTCTCCTGTCCCTTGGGTAGATACCCAGAAGCAGGATTGCTGGATCAAATGGTAGTTCTATTTGCAGGTCTTTAAGGAACCTCCATATTGTTTTCCACAGTGGAATACACATTCCTATCAACAGTGTAGAATTCCCCTTTCACCACAACCCTGCCAAACACTTAGCATTTTTTGTACTTTTAATCTTCCATTAGGCAGTTCTTTTTTTTTGGAGAGGTTTTTGCTATAGGGCGCGTGCGCACGCCAGACAGACAGAGACAGACAGAGAGACAGAAAGTGAGAAATCACCCCCCAGGGGGGATGGTCACGCCACAATCCCTTCTCCTCCCTTCTCTTCTCGGGATCTTGGGCACGCATGCATGCACATGCACCCGGTGTGAGTTTTAAGCCACCGGGTCCGGGACATGAACCGCGGTCGACCACGTGGGAGTCCAGCGACATAGCCATTACGCTAACTGCTGGTTCCCAGGCACTTCTTAATAAAGAGCCTTACCAAATTACAGTATAAGTGAACGTCACAGCTGACAAGCCCTATCCACACACTCAGAGCTTCCAATTTGCTAGTCTTCTCCTCTTAAACATAACTACACAATCAAGTATGACCAAACTTCTAAGAAAAGCATCTAAAAGGAATGATGATATCAAGACCAAAACAAAAACACTAATAAAAAATTTAAAAATCATGGGACCAGCAGATGGCATAATGGCTATATAACTAGATTCCTACACGGTCAATCTCTCTTTAAAAAAATCATTAATATGCTCAGGTAAGAGAAGATATTATATACATATTCATCTTCATAATGGGAATAGTAACGAATTTGTCCTGCCCACCTTAAGGACAATAACAAGGATAAAATAAGGGACCAGCAGGTGGTGTGATGGTTAAGGCACTGAACACTCCCATATGGTCAACCACGGTTTGAGTCCTAGACCTGGTGGCTTGCTTTCTCATTTTCCCTATCTTTCTCTGTGTCTCTCTTTGGGCAAATTACAATAAATGAATGAATAAATAAAATTTTAAAAAAAGGATCAAATAAAATAATATACATAAAATGTCTTCGATAAAGTAGTCTGATCTTTCATTTAGAAACTGTGAGACTATGGCAAGTTGCTAAATTTTTCTAAGCTTTAAAGTCCTCATTTGTAAAGGGTAGAACCATCTCTATTACAGGGTGCTATGAGAACTTGAGTGCCTTGTCTGACACCCAGTAATTATAACTATTATCTGTAGTAGACTCTTAGCCATCAATTATGTTGTTACAAAAGTTGACCTTTTTTCTTAATACAAAAATGCAATGGGACCAGCAGTTAGCGTAATGGCTATGTTGCTGGACTCCCATGTAGTTGACTGTGGTTTGCGTCCCGGACCTGGTGGCTTAAAACTCATGCCAGGCGCGTGTGCGTGTGTGCCCAAGATCCCGAAAGGAGAATGGAGGAGGGGGTGGCCACGCCGCAATCCCTTCTCCTCCATTCTCCTCTCGGGATCTTGGGCACGCATGCACACGCACCCAGCATGAGTTCTAAGCCACCGGGTCCGGGACGCGAACCGCGAGTAACTATAGAATTTTAAAAAACATATATAAAAGAGAAAAATTTTGAGAGAAAGGGAAAGGGAGAGAGAGAGAGACAGTAAGAAGATAGATACCACCCTACCTGGCTTTTCGCTGGGTGTTGGGCTGGAAGGAGAGGTCTGGGGCAGAGGCTTTTCAGTTACAGGGACAGGACTAGGCCCACCTCAGATGCACATGGATTCTGGCTTTTCGCTGGGTGTTGGGCCAGAAGAAGCTAGAATTTTATTCTTTAAAGAGGAAAACATTAGAAACGATTAAGGGCAGAAGTACTGTACTGAAAACAGGGCAATTAAGTGAATATATGCATATTAAATGCTCCAGTGTTCTCTGACTCCACTTCCAGAATATAGACAGTAGACTTGTAGTTTACAGGAGATGACTGGGAAATCTTTGACAAGCCCAAGAGGAAAGACCTAAGTGGAAAGACATTAGGTGTTTCTTTCTTTTCTTTCTTTCTTTCTTTTTAAAAATTCTTATTTTTTTTTAACATTCAATCGCTATACATCATTTGACTTGTAAAGAAAATTTACCCAATATGAAATATACCACAGATCAGTCTAGTTGAGAAATACACCACAGATCAGTCCAATTGAGAATACTATACATAATATCAACTGGCAATAAACCACTTCTGTGTCCCAAAAATATCTTGCTTTTCTAATTTTCCTCTCTGATTTCCTTTCCTAGACTCTTCCTTTCTCCCACCCTCCCTCCACACTGTCTCCAGTGTCCATAAGTATTTTCACTGGTTTTATGTCACAGTCTCTACCATAGAATGATGGATGACTGGTATACATTAAATGAAGACATACAATATCTCTCTTTTATAGCCTGGCTTGCTTCATTCAGCAACAAATCTTCCATATTTGACTATTTTCTATCAAATGCCAGGGTCTTGCATTTTATGGTTGAATAATATTCCATAGAGTATATGCACCACACTTTTTCAATCCATTCATCTATTTGTGGACATTTGGGTTGGTTCCATGACTTAGCAATGGTGAATAATGCTGCAATAAAAAGCACCTTTCTGACTGAGCATTCTCCTGTCCCTTGGGTAGATACCCAGAAGCAGGATTGCTGGATCAAATGGTAGTTCTATTTGCAGGTCTTTAAGGAACCTCCATATTGTTTTCCACAGTGGAATACACATTCCTATCAACAGTGTAGAATTCCCCTTTCACCACAACCCTGCCAAACACTTAGCATTTTTTGTACTTTTAATCTTCCATTAGGCAGTTCTTTTTTTTTGGAGAGGTTTTTGCTATAGGGCGCGTGCGCACGCCAGACAGACAGAGACAGACAGAGAGACAGAAAGTGAGAAATCACCCCCCAGGGGGGATGGTCACGCCACAATCCCTTCTCCTCCATTCTCTTCTCGGGATCTTGGGCACGCATGCATGCACATGCACCCGGTGTGAGTTTTAAGCCACCGGGTCCGGGACATGAACCGCGGTCGACCACGTGGGAGTCCAGCGACATAGCCATTACGCTAACTGCTGGTTCCCAGGCACTTCTTAATAAAGAGCCTTACCAAATTACAGTATAAGTGAACGTCACAGCT
>NW_006159505.1:5048375-5112946 GCF_000334495.1 Tupaia belangeri chinensis | reverse complement strand
ACATAACTACACAATCAAGTATGACCAAACTTCTAAGAAAAGCATCTAAAAGGAATGATGATATCAAGACCAAAACAAAAACACTAATAAAAAATTTAAAAATCATGGGACCAGCAGATGGCATAATGGCTATATAACTAGATTCCTACACGGTCAATCTCTCTTTAAAAAAATCATTAATATGCTCAGGTAAGAGAAGATATTATATACATATTCATCTTCATAATGGGAATAGTAACGAATTTGTCCTGCCCACCTTAAGGACAATAACAAGGATAAAATAAGGGACCAGCAGGTGGTGTGATGGTTAAGGCACTGAACACTCCCATATGGTCAACCACGGTTTGAGTCCTAGACCTGGTGGCTTGCTTTCTCATTTTCCCTATCTTTCTCTGTGTCTCTCTTTGGGCAAATTACAATAAATGAATGAATAAATAAAATTTTAAAAAAAGGATCAAATAAAATAATATACATAAAATGTCTTCGATAAAGTAGTCTGATCTTTCATTTAGAAACTGTGAGACTATGGCAAGTTGTTAAATTTTTCTAAGCTTTAAAGTCCTCATTTGTAAAGGGGAGAACCATCTCTATTACAGGGTGCTATGAGAACTTGAGTGCCTTGTCTGACACCCAGTAATTATAACTATTATCTGTAGTAGACTCTTAGCCATCAATTATGTTGTTACAAAAGTTGACCTTTTTTCTTAATACAAAAATGCAATGGGACCAGCAGTTAGCGTAATGGCTATGTTGCTGGACTCCCATGTAGTTGACTGTGGTTTGCGTCCCGGACCTGGTGGCTTAAAACTCATGCCAGGCGCGTGTGCGTGTGTGCCCAAGATCCCGAAAGGAGAATGGAGGAGAAGGGATTGTGGTGTGGCCATCCCCCCCTGGGGGGGTGATTTCTCGCTTTCTGTCTCTCTGTCTCTCTCTGTCTGTCTGGCGAGCGCATGAGCCCTATAGCAAAAACCTCTTCAAAAAAAAAATGCATTATGACTTTTCCAACAACCCAATACATTGGTTAATGGAGTTTCAATCGGTCAGTTACATAGTCAATAGGTATCTACTGAGGACCTGAGCATGCTGAGTCCTGAGTAGAAATCCCTAAGAAATAAAATTTAAAAACATAACCATACTGCTCATGAGCAGGATCTTTTTAGAACATGGCCACTGGCATCTTGCAAGTTGAAGTATTTTCCCAGAATCTCACACAGGAATTAACCAAGCATAAGCGGGACTTGCTCATTGGCATTCCTACGTACCCACACACGTTCACCGGCATGTGTGTGTGCACGATGTAGAAACATTAGGACTCACTAAGGAAAAATAAATCTCTCACACTTGAAAATTAAGGAACTGCACAGGCAACAGATCTCTGAGTGAAGCTGATCCAGTGGGTTATACAAGCCAATAATTTTTGTTAGGACTTCACAAAATGTTAGACACTAGGAAAGGAACCAAAATAAGTCAAATTACATCAATAAAAAGGTATGACGGGTTGTGCGGCCTCAGCTGGGATGCTCCATCTTGCTACAAACAGCAATGGCTAGAATTCAGATGACTAACGAGCCTCGTAATAATGAAAACAAAGCATGTTATAAGAGTGGCTGCTAGCTCCACAACCTTGGGGCTCGATGTAAAAACGCCTATTGCTGCATGACAAAATCTTGTGGGTTTTTGTATTTTAGGAGAGAACTAATTTCATATCTTTTCTAAACGAGCAATTTGCTTAGATTTTTGTGAAGACTCTTATGGTTATGATAAAATATGATCTTTCATATTAAAACACTTATGACCTTGGTAAAATATTACTTTTTATTAACAGACTCTTGTGGCATTTTTCTTTATGAAACATCCATTTTAGATGTTTAAAGTATGAAAGCAAAACTAGATATTCTTAGCCCACTACATCATGTTATTAAGTCATCAAAGATCTGGAAACACATAGAACAAAAAATGTAGCAAATCTCAATCTAATTAGTTTCAAATATGAAAGGATACCTACAATTAAAAGCAAAATACAGCCAATACCTTAAATCCTTAAATGCAGAGGGAATGAGTCTGACTCCTTTCCTGGATTCACATCTCTTTCTCCAGGGTTATGCCATGACAGTTAACAACACAGTATAAGGTTGTGGGAAAATTCAGCACTCACATTAGGGCAGCAGACAGCACCTGTACAGATGTGCAGTAAGCATTTCTAGAACCCATGGTGCAAAGAACTAAAGACAGATGCAAGCTCATGGATTAAGTGAGGGCAGTCCCAGTTCAAATGTATGTCACCTCTCGTTCTATTAACAGGTACGAATTTTGAATTACAAGTATGTAGTGGAAGGGTAGGTATCCTTCATATTACTTATTTAAATCAGATTAGTTTCCTTTTAATTATGAGTACTCTGGAACTGTGAGGGAAAGTGGATTTTGGGGGGACCCCACAACCCAAGGAGCTCAAGACTACAACCCAGTAGCATGAGAACATCAGCAGGTGCCTGGTACCTGGCAGGTTCCAAGAGTTCAAGAAATGAGTGCTGAGCTGGCCCCACAGTGCAGTGGGTAAGTTGTATGCATAGGGAACTGGATTCCACATGGTCATATGTGGTTTGAGTCCTGGCTCCAGCAGCTTAAAAATCATACTGGATGCATGTGTGCCCCAGATCCTGACAGAATGGAGGAGAAGGGATTGTGGCATAACCACACCCCATTAGGGGGGTGCTTTTTCTCTCTCTGTTGAGTACAAATGTTCTCAAAAAAAAAAAAAAAAAAAAAGAAAAGAAAAGACAGAAAGAAATGCTGATAAATGAGCTCCCAAAAAGACACATGGAAAAGGACCAAGAAGCAGGATAATGATAAACCTGCTTATTCTAATATCTGACCACTAGCCCCGATGCTGACAGGTACCAAAGTGTCACAGTTTGTCACATAACATGGTTTGCCAGTGCCCAGCTTGGAGTGGCTTCTTCTGCAACTGACAAACAGAAGTATGTGCGATAAAGCCCCAGACACGGTGAAAAGAAAATCTGATTTTTAGAATGGTTTTATATTCTGCTTTTTATATTTACCTAAACCTCAGTGCTACTCAGTGTCACTATGCAGCAGATAAGGAACTTGTGATGGAATATAGAGACTTCATTGAGAATGTCTTGATGTGGAAGATAAGGCTACATGTGAATTAAGCAGTGAGTTTAGTATCGGGTCATCAGAAGTCATGAAAAACACAGAGAAATACATCATGACTTTCCCGATGACCCAGTACATTCTCCACAAGCCCCTCGTCTTACTGTGACTGGCAACTGCAGCTCTGATCCAGACTGCCTCAGGACAGTTTATACCCTGATGATGTTTTTGACTGAAAAAAAAGTTATAAAATGATCTAAAATGAGCCTAATAACACTAGTGTGGGGGAGGAGGAACAGAAAGGGAACTAACATTTGGAGCGACGCTTCAAGACTTTTACATATATTATTTTTGTATATTTTACTGTTTTATTGACAACTGTTTTGTAATAGCTTTGAGTTAGTGGTATCAATACTCTGAATTGAGTTTCAGAGAGATACTATTTTCTTTAAGAATTATTTTATTTAACTTTATTTATTTATTTATTTAAATTTGACCAGAGAGGGACAGAGTGAGAGACAGGGAGAGAGAGGGAGAAAGCAAGAAAGCAAGCTGCCAGATCCAGGACTCAAACTGTGGTCGGCCATGGGGGAGTACAGTGCCCTTAACCACCACACCACCTCCTGGCCCCAAGAGAGGTACGATTCTTATCTGAGTCATGCTATGAGTGGAGAAGCCATGAAATATGCCCCTTGAATCTCCCACTACAATGAATATAATTGATTGACAGCCGCAGGACTGTCCCAGGGTCATTGTATTCATGGCACCCTTCCTAAGGACTGCTCTCAGCTGATTACTGTGCAGAGCAGTGGTGCTAAGGCGGGCCCACTTGGGTGACAAGTGAGACTCCTGGGTGACAAGTGAGACTCCTCCAGGGGCAACTCTGGCTTGAGATTCTCTCATCAACCTGGACAAATTCTCTTTGGAACTGCATCCCAAGAGTCTCCTCCTCCCTCTCTCTCCTACAGGCAATCATCCCTGCATTGCAGTCTCAAGGTTCTTTCTACCTTTCCCCTCCCTCCCCGAACATATCTTGTGCACACCGAGTTCCCTCTTAGACTCTGTTTCCTGTTGGACATAAATGCAACTGGTAAATATGAGCACTGGTTATGAGCCACGCATAATCACACGGGAGGAAGAAGGTGCTAGTACAGGATTAACTCAAATAACGATGAGTCTCCGACATTGGATTTTACTCACAGAAGAGAAGAGTGAGACAGGGAGCAAATGAAAAAAAGCTCCACATCCTGCCTTTTTCTTTCTACCCATAGCATAACACACAGGGGCAGGATCAAAAGTGAAGGAACAACGCTGAAAGTGAGACCAACAGAAGGGTGTGTCAGCAGATTTGCAAAGTCACCACTTTCTGCCAATAACTTCATATTATCAATTCTGAAAAACCAGTTAACAGCGAAACCAAAGCAAAACAAAAGGGTCCCGCATTGCCATGGTGGTGCAGGAGCTCCTGAATCCCGTAATTTATGGATTCCTCAAATGGTAAGTCACGTTAGCAACTTTGCCAAATGTCTCAGAAGGAAATGATAATGAAAGAAATTGAGGAGATATTTACTGAACAGTAATAGTTGAGGGGATGTGGTGGTTATTCCTTAGTGGCAATAAATTTATATTCAGATGTGGATTATTTTTCATATGGGCAACTCCTTTTATAGCCCTTGACTACCACCCAGAGCCTAGTGCAGCCCATTTGAACTTTTTTGGCTAGTATATCCAAAGGTACGTGGATGTCTGTTTATATTCTGAGTTTTAGATTAAAAGTGGAAACCAGTTTATTTAGAAAAAGTACAGGAGAACTAAGATAATACTTTTTTTAAAAAAATAAAATATATGAGTGAGGTATTAACTTTTAAAATAATTGATACTAAGTATATTTTAATGGCTATGTTTTTAGAGCAGGAAAGAGAGTAAAAATGACAACATGATAATGAATGTCTTCGCGTTTCGCATCTTCCACATCTTACCAGAATAAAAGCACTAACTTCTCTTGGACTCTTAAATTCGGATATTAATACCAGCTTTAAAAAATAAATAAAAAAGCACTGATGGAAGATGTAGAATGCATTAGTGTTCGTGTTATCTCTCCTGGTATGAATTTAATGGGTATCTTAATAAGGAGATATAAACTAATGTCACTGATTAGAAAATATATCCACTCACATCATTTAGTGGCCCCTAGTGGGGCTTGATGATGATATCTGAGGGGAATTACTATAAAGCCAATGATGAATTAGTGTCAGGGGCAAAGGAGACATACATGTGCCTTGGAAATGAAGCAATTGCACTCTGCATTGCTAGTTGCAGGAGATCATGGAGTCAGTCCTGCAGCCGCGCTCGCCAGCAGGGCCGAGCCATGCTCAGACTTTGCCGAAGCCTGCTCCTTTGACAGCTGGACCGCAGGCTTCCTTGGTTACAACAAGAAAGCAACGCCGCGCTCGCCAGCAGGGCCGAGCCATGCTCAGACTTTGCCGAAGCCTGCTCCTTTGACAGCCGGACCGCAGGCTTCCTTGGTTACAATAACCTGAAAGCAACATTTCTGTGTTTTAAGTCTCTCTGAATCTCCTAAATACCGTGCAGTGATGTTTATCAGACTTTAAGACACAGGCACATTCCGCTCAGATGATTTCATTCTCGGGGGATGTTGTCGTTATGAAAGCTTATTAAAAGAAGGCAATGGTTCTCAGGCCTTTAAGAAAAATTCTAAATGACATTACAAACTAAATATTGAAAAATAATTTTTTTTGGCTTGGCTATATAATTTCCTTTTTGTGGTTAGTTTAGTGGTCATAGTTTAGCAATCTTTGGGTAAAATGACCACCATAATTAGTATATCAAAAATGTAGACACTGTTTCTCTCACTTTCTCTTCTAATTAGATTTGATTTCAACACTCGGTGCACAGGCTTGACCTACAAGTGGTAAGTGCCCAAATACCCACAAATTCATCAACTACGAGGCATTTGGGAAATCTTACATGCTTTTAGGAACATTTGAAAGAAGAGACATGTATCTAATTCTCAGTGTGTTAATTTGTTTAGAGCTTATTGTTATATTGTATATCCTCAAAATGGTCACAAATGTTGTTTCCAATTTATCTTTCCATAACATAAAAGAGAAAAAAAAAGCACCAAAAAGCCTCCATGGAGATTTATTTCAGATATTTTTCTAAAATTTTTCCTTCACCAAAAATTACTCTAAACCTGTTTCTTTATTGGTTAAAAACGAGGATAATAACGGAAACCTAAAAAGTGAAAGGGAAAAAAAAATAGGAACCTAAAAGGGTTATTGTGACAATTAGGGAAAAGGGGATGGCTTTATGGTACAGTGGTAATAGCTGCTCAAGAGAAGCTGGATCCCACATGGCGACTGTGGTTAGAATCCCCAGTCTATCTGGCCCAAAACATGAAGGGCATGTGTGCAAGTACCCAGCATCTGGTGGGCTACAGGTCTAGAGGAAGAGAATTGTAGAGACCAAATCTTGTGGAGGGTGATCCATCCTCTCCCTCTCTCTTAATCTCATGTGTGCATACACATACTCTATCATGAATTAAAAACAAAAAAGAGACACGGAAGATCAGAGATCAAGAACCAAAAATGAGCCCAACCCCTGTGGCACAAGTGGTAGTGTACTGATCTGCAGTGCTGGAAGCCACATGGCTAACGGAGGATCTGGATCCAGAGCCAACATGAAACTCACTGGGCATGTGTGTGCTTAAGACCCTGACTAATGACTAGTTAGAGAGCTGGGGTAAGGAGATCCTGGGATAACGGACACTATCAGAGACGTACCCCTCCACAACAAAAAGAAAAATAAATGCTTTGCTTATCATTAAAACTAAATATTTATATGTGTGAATCCAAGATAAATGAATTACTCTAGCTTAAGATTCTTTTTCTGGACCAGAGGGGGCATGGTAGTTAAGGGGATGGGCTCCCACATTGCTGACTGTGGTTTGAGCCCTAGACCTGGAAGCTTGAAAATCATGCTGTGTGTGCATGCCCAAAATCCTGAGAGCAGAATGGAGGAGAAGGGATTGTGGCATGGCTATTCCCCCTGGGGGGGGGGTGACTTTCACTTTCCTTCTCTCTTCCCCCACTCACCCTGAGTGATCGGATGCACCCTATGGCAAAAAAAAAAAAAAAAAAAACTAAAAAAAAAAAAAAAAAAGGTTCTTTTTTTTTTCTGACATCCTTTGTAATGGCAAGTATTTCTCAAGAGACTAAAATAATTCAATGAAATAGTATCAAACATGCTACTTTATTGTTTTTGTATAATATTTTTTATTATTTTTTTTAATTGAGGTTTTTGCCTTAGGGCAGATGTGCTTGCCAGAGAGGGAGACAGTGATAGGAAAAGTGAGAAGTCTTCCCTGGGAGGGATAGCCATGCCGAAATCCCTTCTCCTCCATTCTCCTCCCAGGATCTTGGGCACACTCTACATGCGCCTGGCCTGATTTTGAAGCCACTGGGTCCAGGACTTGAACCATGCTGGCCATGTGGGAGTCCAGCAATGTAGCTGCTATGCCATCTGCTGGTCCCACTGCATAATTTTGTTAATGGCAAGATATACATATAGGAAAACGCATACAAGATACATGTATTTTTTTTTTTTCTTTTAAGGATCAGGATTACAAAATAAATTCCCATGTAACCAGCATTTAGGAAACAGAATGCTGTTGAGAAGCCCTCCCCATCAGCTCCCTTCTCCCTTCTGCCTTCCCCAGAGGGAATCACTATCATTGCTTTTTTGAATAGTTTTCCTTTTCTTTTTTGTTTTAGACAGAAAGTGAGAAATCACCCCCAGCGGGAATGGCCAGCTGCAATCTCTTCTTCATTCTCCTTTTAGGACCTTGGGCATGCATGCACATGCGCCCAGAGTGATTTTCAAGCCACTAGATCTGGGATCTGAACTATAGTCAGCCAAGTAGGAGTCCAACACCCTAACCACCACATCAGCTGCCAGCCCTAGTTTTCCTTCTTAAACAATAGCTTAATCGTTCTTGTTCCTGAATCACACATAAATAGAAAATACTGCACTTTGCATTGTACTTATTTAGTAGTTTATTCTAGGTACTAGTCTAAGTATTTTACAAATACAAATGGTCCCAACTTTCAATGGCTCAACTCATATTTTTTTACTTAATGCTGAGTTTAATGAGACATAATCCCATCATAAACTGAGCATCTGCAGCTAATCTTCATAATGACTTTAAGAGACAGGTACTATTACCATCCACATTTTACAGAAGATGACACTGAGACAGAGAGAGGTTAAATAACTTAAAAAGAACCATATAGCTTATATAAAAAAAGCCCTATAGCTAAAGTGATAGAGCAGGCTTTGAACTCAGTCAGATCCAGAGTATCTGCTCTTTACCATTTGGCTATTCTACATTCATTTTGACTTATTTTATTCTAGGATTTTGGCCTTTCACTTAATAAATTTATATTAATGAGGGACCAGCAGATGGCATAATGGTTACATTGCTGGACTCCCACACAGTTGACCATGGTTTAAGTCCCAGACCCAGTGGCTTAAAACACACTGGGCAAGTGTGCAAGAGTGCCCAAAATACTGAGAGGAGAGTGGAAGAGAAGGGATTGTGGCGTGGCCATCTCCCCAGGGGGTGATTTCTCACTTTCTGTCTCTCTGTCTCTCTCTGTCTCTCCAGCAAGCACATGTACCCTACAGCAAAAGTCTAAAAAAATAAATAAATAAATTTATATTAATTAGGTTATTTTATCAACAATTCAAGTCTACAAACTCTGAAATGCTCTTCCCGAATAAATATAATTTATACACAAGGGGGGGGGTCTTCAAAAAGTTCATGGAAAATGCATATTATGAACAATCTGTACATGGATTACACTTTATTTTGCACCAAAATGAACTTGTAATTTAATCCCATTTTATGCTAACTTTTGGAAGTCCCCTCAGATGATTTTTTTGGAGCCCATGTCTTCAAATGGCTTATACCTAAGCTATGTTGGTTATTTTGGATGCCAACTAAAATCAGACCAAATTCATTTTTCATATAGCCCATAATTCATTTCGTGAGACTTCATCATAAAAAATAGCTACAATTTATATCCCAACCTCTCTGAACTAAGCACTGCATATTTCATTTCAGTTAGGGTGAATTCCTTAAATATTTTCCTCCCAGCAAAAGATGTCACTCATGGTGGTGCTTTAGAAAGGGCTAACCTCATTACTGAGTAAGTAAAGAGTGTAAAGAGAATCATTTGAAGATGCGAAGCTAAACAGGGTGCTAAATTTGCACTTAACTTTTCCATCGCTACAAGAAAGGAGAAGACCTGTTATGTTTCTGTATGATAAAAGGAAACCAGCAAGTCAGTCCCCTGAACTTAAGAGTTAGGTGATTAGGGTCTTAATTTCTTTGGTCATCTAACAGCTGTGTGACTGTGAGTGAGACACTGACCTTCAGATGTTCAGTTTATCTAAATGTAAAATGAAGATAGTGATACTAACACTTTTAGGGCTTTTGTAAAGGATCAACAAGATAATATATGTGAAAAGACTCCACACGTTAAAATAAGCTACATAAATGTCAGTTACAGTTGTTGTTTTTTTTTTTTTTTCTATTTGGGAAGTCATTTTTGGAACTGGATTTCTAGTTTCTGTATAAAGGGGAAAAGATGTCCAAATGAAATAAAATAAATAGATAAATAAATAAAATTACCTTGTTAATGTATTACTTTTTCTTTCTTTCTTTCTTTCTTTTTTTTTTTTTTTTTTGGAGAGTTTTTTTGCTATAGGGTGCGTGCGCGCTCCAGAAAGACAGAGACAGACAGAGAGACAGAAAGTGAGAAGTCACCCACCCCACCGCCCCGCAGGGGTGATGATCACACCACAATCTCTTCTCCTCCATTCTCCTCTTGAGATCTTGGGCATGTATGGACACACGCCCGGCATGAGTTTAAGCCACTGGGTCTGGGACTTGAACCACAGTTGACTACATGGGAGTCCAGTGACACAGCCATTATGCCAACTGCTGGTTCCATCAATGTATTACTTTTAGCATTTGCAGAATACAGTGATTGGAGCCAATACAACAATAAAAATGTCTAATAAACTGGTTAATAGCTGATGATGGGTCTAAAAAATTTAATACAAGAATAAAAAGGTAGCATATTATCCCTTTGAATATGGGATCAAACTTTTGGAAAATAAAAAAAATATATATGAATAAAAATCTTTCTACCTCAATTAAAGTCTTCATTTAAAGAGACATAAGTGAACACACACACGTGTGTGTGTGTGCATGTGCATGTTTGTAGTAGATTTAAGTTAGCTATCAATCATAAAGAGGAAAGAACCCCCTTCTGGCTAACTTGTTTACCATCCATTCCCTCAATAAATACCTATTACAGATTAAACATTTCCAGGGAGCTTACACAGACCATTTTTAGGTCCAGGTAAGTATATGGTTCCAGGGCCAAACGTGTAGCTACAAACACCTTTCCTACCCTGTACCCACAAGGGGTAACCTTTGTTCTCATCAAGCTGGTCTAGATGTACATTACACACTCCTTTCCCTGGACATAACTCCTTCCTCTCCCACTAGCTGACACCTCTCATCCTGAAATGCCCAGTTCATTTCAAGTGGCAGATTCAATTTGTGTATTCCTTCTCCACAACAGTCTAACAAGAATGACACCACCACCAACAAAAACTGAGTATTGAGTAGCCTTTCTGTGGACGAATCTTAAGCTACAATATTATCTCAGTTATGTAGGAAAAGGATAAACAGTTTGGAAGATCCAGGGGTGCCGATGAGTAGTCAGACTGTGGATAATTTTTAAAAATCTGGGGACCAGCAAATGGCGAAATGGTTACATTGCTGGCCTCCTACACAATTGACTGTGATTCGAGGTCTGGACCCAGTGGCTTAAACTCATGCCAGGTTTGTGTGCATGCATGCCCAAAATCCCAAGAGGAGAATGGAGAAGGAGGGATTGTGGCATGGCCATCCCTCCTGGGGGATGATTTCTCGGTTTCTGTCTCTGTATCTCCGGCGAACACACATGCCCTATAGCAAAAATCTCCCTTAAAAAAAAAAAAAATCAGTTCTACCTCCTTTTGTACTTTTCAGATGTTCTACAATTCACATATATTGTTTTTTAATTTATAAAATGTTTTTTTAGGCTGGCCCCATATCCTAGTGGCTAAGAAAGACCAAATCCCACATGGCTGACCTCAGTCTGAATTGCCCCAACAGCTTGAATAATACGATGTATATGTGAATGTGCCCAAAGTCTGGGGAGGACAGGGAAATGGAGAAGGGATTGGAGTGTGACCACACCCCACTGTAGGGTGCCTTCTTCCCCCTTCTCTTTCTGCAAGTGCATACGCTCTTCGGCAATTCAATTTTTTTTTTTTTTGACAAGAGCACCAAGACAATTCAATGAGTAGAGAATATTGTTTTCAATAAATGTTTCTGGGATTACTAGATAGCTACATTGGAAAGAATGAAGTTAGCACCTTCCTTACACCATACACAAGGATTAATTCAAATGGATCACAGACCTAAATGTAAGAGCTATGACTACATAGAAGAAAACCCAACAGTATATATTTGTGACCTTGGCTACGGTTCTTAGACAAGCATAAGCAAAAAGAAAAACACTGATAAAGTTGGATTTGACCAAAACTAAAAAGTGCTCCAGCAGACATGATCAAGATAGTGAAAAGACAATCTGCAGAATGGGATATCTGCAAATCATTTATTTGAGCAGAGACTTGTATCCAGAATATATGAAGACCTCTTATAATTCAATGATACAGATAAGTAACCTAATTTAGAAATGGGCAAAGTGTCTGGAAAGACATTTCTACAAAGAAAATATACAGATGGTCAGTAAGTACATAGAAAGATGCTCAACATCATTAGCCATTAGAGAAAATTCAAAGCAAAACCATAATGACATCATTTTACAACCAGTAGGATGGCTATAGTCAAAAAGACAGAAAATAACAAGGGTTGACAAGGATGCAGAGAAATGAAAACTCTTATACATTGCGAGTGAGAATGTAAAATGGTAAAGCTGGTTTAGAAACCAGTCTAGTAATTTTGGAAAATGTTAAACATTATGGGTTGTTGGAAAAGTCATGATGTGTTTATTTACAGAAAAACCTTTTGTTGACTTTTCCAATAATCCAACAGTTATGTGGCTCGGCAACTCCCCTCTTAGGTGTATACTCAAGAGTGATGAAAATATAAAAACATGTACGTAGATGTTTATAACAGCATTATTCATAACAGCCAAAAAGGGTAAACAGTTCAAATGTTTATCAACTAATGAAAGGACAAATAAAATGTGGTATATATCTTTATACATCTTGCAATTGCCAAAATGGTTTGGCAATAAAAAGGAATGACTGATGTTAAAACATGGATGAACTTTGAACCTTGGCTAAAAAAAAGAAGGCAGTCTTATTCTATGATTCTGCTTACATGAACTGTCTGGAATAGGTAGGTACATCTATAGAAACAGAAAACAGATTGAGGGCCATCTAGGCACAGGGAACTTGGAATGACTGCTAACGGGTATGGAGGGTTTGTTTTGGGAGTAAGAAAAATGTTCTAAAATTGATTGTGGTGACAGTTGCTCAATTTGGTGAATATACTAAGAGCTACTACACACTTTAAATGGGTGAATTGTATGGTACATGAATTATATCTCAGTAAAGTTTTATTTTGTTTTCTGAATATAAGATTTTTTTTTTATAAAGAGCTTCCATGACATTATTGGCAAATTTTGTAGGCAGCAAGGGGAGACAAGGAATTTTGATGACTAAAACATCCTTGGAATTTGTGTTCTCAGTTCCAAGAAGAAATATGAACATAAAAATGCACATCCTCCCCACATGGCATACACATTGGACTAGATGCTGAAGACATATACATGAATTTAAGCTGCCAGGAGAAAGCTGGCATCAATCCCCTGTAAACAGCTGGACACTGTGAGCCCCAGAAGGAGTCGAGTTGGAAAGAAAGATCACATCCACGGGGTTGAAGAACAGGGGTTCCCAGCTATTTTGGAGGGAGATGCTATTTTACTTTCTATGAAGTCTTAACTTGAGGAAAAAGAGAAGTAAGAGGGTACAAGGAAGAGAAGTTCCCAGGTTCTAATCCTACTTCTGCTTAACTCAGTTCTCAGGAGTATCACCTGTAAAATGCACATGATTGCCTATGCTTTATCTACCTCTAGGATGGTAAGATGGCCCAAGTTAGGAAGAAAGGGAGAGGGATAGGGAGGAGAGGGAAATGATGGTAGTGGGATATAACTAGATTTGGTTTTAAATTTTGTTTGCTCTTTGCTACCCTGGAAGTAAGCATAGCAGCTGCTCAATTTCTTATCTCCACAGATAGGCCCAGTCAACATACTTCCCAGAGTATAAAAGGAGCTACAGAAGTAAAAGTATATTAAAAGCCATTACATACAGTACAACTGTAAGTCATCATCACTATTCATAAAATAAACCCACCAAGTACTACTCATAAGTCCCTGAGCTTTCAGGAAAGGTGAGAAGAGGCCTGGCTTAAGAAAAGCCAAAAGCAATAGGGAAAAAGCCACTGATGACTGCTAGCCTTCTGCCTTGTACTGTACAGTGTTACTGGAATTCCAATTGCTAGTCTCTTACATAATGTTTCCACATCTGGATGTCTCATGCGTGTCTTAGTCTATCAGACTATGAGCAGCTGAGAAGTTCTGTAGGAAATTTGGATGGCCACATTCCCAAGTTGGTGGTTCTCAAACATTTTAGTCTCAAGATTCTCCACACTCTTAAAATTATTGAGGACTTCCAGGAGCTTTTGTTTATGTGGGCCACATATATCAGTATTTATAATACAATATTAGAAATTAAAACTAATATTTATTAGTTCATTTAAATATAACAAATCTATTACTTGTTAATATAAACATTTTTAATGAAAAACAAGCATATTTTCCAGAAAAGAAATTTGGTGAGGAGAGTGACATTGTTTTACATTTTTGCAAGTCTCTTTCACAATATCTAGCTTAGTAGAAGCCATCTGTAGTCTCATATTTTTCTCTACATTCATTTTATTATCATATATTGTTTTTTAAAAAATACAGTCTTACACAGATACATAATTGGAATCTTAACAACTTTCTCAGATAATTGTGGGTTATCTTCTTTGATACAACTCCCAAATTCATCAAGAATATTTTTAAAGAGTAGCAGTGTAGCACATAAAACCATATCAATATATGTATCACACTCTGGAATATTAATATCCATTAGTCTTTATTACAATTTGAAGGAATCTTTCCTCATGAGTGATTTCATAGTACCATATTTTAGTCACTTGGAAAATATTGGTTCATTGAGTTATATATATTTTGATACATTTAAATGTTGATACATTCCATTATAAAACATTTTAAAATCACCTATCTTAAAATCATTAATAACTACATCAAAAACTTCCTCAAAGAATAGGAAGCTTTCGATAATGATAGCTAGCAAGTGTTCTAAAATTCAAATTTTAATCCCAAATCTTGAGTATTATCATCAGTTGATTTCCTTTAAGTGACATGCTTGAATATGCCCCCTCCAAATTCATGTAAAAATTTGGTGAGCCATTGTAACAGTGTTGAGAAGGTGGAGACTTAATCCAATTATGATGTTGAATGCTTGGGCCTCTGGGAAGTGATTAGGCACCAAAGTGGCACCCTGTGATGCAGTCATGGTAGGTTCACAAGGAGAGGGCAGGACAGTCAGACTTGCTCTGCTCCGTGTGCTCCTACCCTCTCACTCTGTGATACCCTTGGGATCCCACCAACAAGAAGACCCTACCCTAGCCAGATGTGGCCCCTTGAAATTGGACCGCCAAAGTCATGAGCTAAATCAACCTATATTCTTTCTCTTATTAGCAACAGAGCAGACTAGAATGGGCTCACTTCACTAATTTCTGAGAAGTTTGCCAAATATCTAAGTCTGAATACCATATTGGTCTGTCACTCTCTCAAGTAAAGTGGCTAGTTCAGTTAGTAACTCAAACCACATAAGCTTCTTCTTGAAACAACCCTTACACTCCAGTATGCAGCAGAATTGCTTTATGCATACTCTTGTTCCATTGTACAGAATATTAAAATACATATTCTCTAGGGCTAAGACTTAATTTAATCAATAATCTTTGATGCTTGGAGTACACTCACTAGCAGTAATGTCTTTTTGTTTGTTTTACAAAAGCTGTGAAAATACAGTGTTGCAGAAGACAAATCCCACGAGCAGACTTTAAAGCCTCTGCCTTGATTTTTTCCAAGGAGGCAGTGGTTTTACCCATCACTGTTTTGGTACTATCATGCAAATGGCAACACAGTAAACAGGCAAAAATGCCTTACTGTTACTATGCGAATACTTCTGCCCTCCAGACTTACTGAGGGTCTAGGGCCACCCAAGGAACCAGGGAGCAATTTCAGTGCTGTTCTAGGAGAAAGAGCAATCTGTCATTTAGATCGTGTACAGCTGCCATGCTCACCTGGAACTAGTCAGAAAATCTGCAAAAGCTCAGTACTAATAACCTGCAAGAAAATTACTACTGGGGGAACCAGCAGTTGGTATAATGGCTATGTCACTGGACTCCCATGTAGTTGACCACAGTTTGAGTCCCAGACCTGGTGGCTTAAACTCATGTGGGGCGTGGGTGCCCAAGATCCCGAGAGAAGGGATTGCAGTGTGGCCATCCTCCCTTGGGGCTGATTTCTTGCTCTCTGTCTTTCTGGCACACGCGCATGCGCTATAGTACAAAACAAACCTCTCCAAAAAAAAAAGAAAATTAGTACCGATATTTCATTATACTTCTTTGCTTCCTTGATTAAACTATTAAACTAATTTAAGGCACATGCATATGGCCAAATCATCTTGAATTAAAAATGCAGTCACAGTATAGCATGAGCTGTGGAAAGAACTAAACATTTAAGTAGTACCCATCGAAGTCTTCATTTTTTATTTATTTATTTATTTATGAGATTTTTGCTATAGGGAGTATGGGCTTGCCACAGAGAGACAGAAAACGAGAAATCACCCCCCAGGAGGTGATTCTCCATTTTCCTCTTGGGATTCTTGGCATACACGCACACATGTCTGGTGTGACCTTTAAGCCTCTGGGTCCAGGACCTGAATTGTGGTTGGTCATGTGGTAATCCAGCAACTTAACTATTACAACATCAGCTGGTCCCTCAAATCTTTATTTTATAAGATAAATAATGAGCTAAACTTTCTCCCTGCTCTCTTTCTTATCCAGAGCCCATCATCCACTTTTCATTTTTTTAAAAATTTGCCAGAGGGAACATGCACTTGTCAGAGAGAGAGAGAGAGAGAGAGAGAAAAGGAGAAAATACCTCCAATGAGGTGTGGTCATGCCATAATCTTTTCTCCTTCATTTTCCTCTTGGAATTTGTGACACACACTAACATGTACCCAGCATGCTTTTAAAAGCCGTCAGTATGGGACTTGAACCATACTGTTAGCCAAAGCAATGTTAAGGAACTTTGCTTAAAACTTAAAGCCAGGAAACAGGTTAGGATTCTGTTCAAATAGTAGGTACATGAACCTATTGGCAGCTCAAAAAGACAGAAAACAAAGCCCAGAAGAAAATCAGCAGTGTTTTAGTCAGAAGTCATAAAATTTTATTTCACCAGTTCAGTCTCGTGTATTTAATCTATCTTCTGTTGTGATTTTCTTAGTTTTTGAACTCTTATTTCTGTATGTCTGTATTTAATTTTCCTGATACAGCACTCCCTTCGAACTTCTTAGAAATCTGGTCTGGTGTTGGTAAATTCTTTCAAGTTTTGTTTATCTGAGAATGTTCTTGTCTTTTCTTCTCATATGAAGGGTAATCTTGCCGGGTGGTATTCTTGGTTGAAATTGTTTTTTCCTTAACACTTTGAATATATTTTCCCATTCTTTCCTCGCTTGCTTTCTTTCCAATGAGAGGTCCTCTGTTAGCCCAATGGGATATCCTTTGTAGGTAATTAGATGTTTCTCTCTTGCCAATCTTAGTATCTTGTTTTTGTCTGTGATTTTGGTGAATCTGGCTATCGTGTCTCTTGGAGAAGATCTTCTTCAGTTGATTTCATTTGGGGTTCTTCTTATTTCTTGGGACTGGATCTTTGAGTGCCTCTCTAAGTTTGGAAAGTTTTCTTCCAGGATTTCACAGAATAGATTATCATTGCCCTTATGAGTCTCTTCACCTTTGGGGATACCAATTACCCAGATGTTTGGACGTTTGATGGTATCTAGTATTTCTTGTACATTATTCTAATTTTGGGGGGCAATTTTCTCAGTCTTCATGGTGGATTTTTCTAGGCCAGCAATTCTATCTTCTACACCTGAGATTCGATTTTCTGTATGATCTAGTGTGCTTTTGATACTTTCAAGGGACATTTTGACTTCCTGTATTATAGCCTTCATCTCTAACAAATCCATTTGATTCTTTTTTTTTTTTTTTTGAGAGGTTTTCGCTATAGGGCGCGTGTGCTCGCCAGACAGAGAGAGACAGAGAGACAGAAAGCGAGAAACCACCCCCCAGGGGGGATGGTCACGCTGCAACCCCTTCTCCTCCATTCTCCTCTTGGGATCTTGGGCACGCACACACACGCCCGGCATGAGTTTTAAGCCACCGGGTCCAGGACGCGAACCGCGGTTGACTACGTGCGAGTCCAGCGACATAGCCATTACGCTAACTGCTGGTTCCCGCAGTTGACTATTTTTTTATAGTATTTATTTCCTCTTTTAGATCTTGCAAGAATTTCCTCATGAGTTCCTGGAACTCATCAGCTCCTTTCTCCTGACTCTTCTGCAGTTTGTTGTCTCTCTTCTTTTCCATCTCTGTTAGCTTTGTCACTGTGAATATTCTTAATTCTTTATCTGACATTTCCATGAGTTTCACTGTACTGTCTCAGGATGAAGAGGAGTTATTCTTTTCCCTTGGAGGAGATGTATTTTCTTGCTTTCCCATATTTCTTGTGACCCTGTGGTGATTTCTAGTCATCTGATGGATAGTGCATTTCTTCCTAATTCTTGAAGTTCAATCTGAGCATTCAGAGGCATGCAGGAGGAGGTGATCTGCAATCTCTCTTCTGTTCCATTTTCACTCTTTGTACATCAGATTCAGTGGGAATATTCGGATCCTAATCATATTCAGATGTTTGGATCCTGTTCACTTGGACCTGTCTAGACATTTAGTGCATAGAGGCCACTAGAAAGGAATCTGGAGGGAGAAGTCTCAGCAGAAAATCTTCATTTTTAGTCAAGGAAAGCAATATTTCACAGCTCAAGTTCGGTATCCATCTCCTCCAGGAGTTGTTCTTGATATTCCTTTTCCCCTCATCTATCACACTCAATTCATTAGTTCATTTCCCATAATATAATGTGAATGTGTTTACATTTCTTCATCTCTACTCCTAACTGCTAACTTAGCTTCAATTCTAGTTCCCTGCAACCCATTAAAGCTGCTGGAGTGATCTTTGCAAAAAACAAGTCAAATCAAATCATGCCACTTTCCAGTTTGAATCATTTACTTAGACTTCGCTTTGCACTTAGAATGAAATTTAAATTCTTGACTATGATATCTATGACTATAAAAGATTGGTTCCCCAGCTTCCCCTGCCACTTAATCATTATGCTCTTTCCACGTTAGTTTTCTATCTGACAAGAATGTATCAGGTCTTTCCTACCTCAGGGTTCCTCGCCTTGCCATTCTCATGATGTTAGGAAACTTCCCATTCCTTAGTTCTCTGCTTAGTTGGTTCCTTGTCACCATTCATGTCTCAGCTCAACAGTCACTTCCTCAATAGGCTACATCTAAAACAGGTCCCGGGACCAGCAGGTGGCGTGGTGATTAAGGCGCTGGACACTCCCACATGGCTAACCAGGGTTCAAGTCCTGAATCTGGTGGCTTGCTTTCTCATTTCCTCTCTCTCACTCTCAACCTCTGTCTCTCTCTGGTCAAATTAAAAAATAAATGAATGAATAAATAAAAATAAAATAAGTATAAAAAAAATAAAACAGGTCCCTCCCCAGTTATTTTTATCATATCATCTAGTCAATTTTTATCACAGTACTCATTACAATCTAAAACTATTTTATTTGTTTATTGTATACTTCTTCTCATGAGATTATGACTTAAATGAGACAGGGATCTTTCTTTCCATTTTTCTTTTTAACAGTTTATTGAGATATAATTCATATGCCACACAATTCATCTCCTTAAAATATATAATTCAAATTTGTCACTTTAATTACTTAAAGCATACCATTCACTGGTAGTAATTATATTCACGATGTTTTGCAGCCATCACCACTACCTGTTTCCGAAACGTTTTCATAACCCCAAACAGAAACTCTGAAACCTCCCGTTTCCCCAGGCCCTTGTAACTTCTAGTCTACTTTCTGTCTCTATTCTAGATATTTCATATAAGCGGAATCACACAATGTATGTCTTTTTGTAGATAGCTTATTAATGAGGCAAGGATCTGGGATCTTATGTAACTTAGTTACTGCTCTATCCATTGCACTCTAACTCCATGTATATACCCCACAACAGGAGCTCACCAAATACCATTGAATAAACTAAGCGATGTAAACAAGTCACTTAAGTTTTATCTTATTTTAGTTTTTGTGCTAAGGCATTTGTGCTTGCCAGTGAGAGACAGAAAAAGAGAGAAGGAAAGTGAAAAACTATCCCTGGGGAAATGGCCATGCAGCAATCCCTTGACCCCTAGTCTTCTCTTAGGATTTTAGGCACGCGTGCACATGTACCTAGGGCTTTTTTCAAGCTGCTGGATCTGGGACTTGAAGTGTGAAGTTAGCCATGTGGGATCTAGAGTCTTAATCACCACACCTCCTGCTGGCCCATTTCTATTTATTTTAATTGCTAGGGGATGTATGTGCTTGCTAGCGAGACAGAGCAAGAATAAGCACCCCTCCCCTTCCAACAGGACATGGCTATACTTCAATCCCTTCTCACACATTCTCTGTCCTGTCAGGATTTTGGGAATGCACACACACCTGGCATGTGTTCTGAGCCACTGAAGTGGGGATCCAAACCACAGCTGGCCACATAGAATTTGTCTTTCTTAATCACTAGACTATGGGACTGGCCAGACATTTTTAAAGTTATTTTTATTGTATATATATTTAAGATATACAACATGATTTTTTTTTTTTTTGAGAGGTTTTGGCTATAGGGCATGTGTGCTCGCCAGAAAGACAGAGAGAGAGACAGAAAGTGAGAAATCACCACCTGGGGGGGATGGCCACACCACAATCCCTTCTCCTCCATTCTCCTCTTGGGATCTTGGACACGCATGCACACGCACTCAGTGTGAGTTTAAGCCACCAAGTCTAGGACTTGAACCGCGGTCGACTACATGGGAGTCCAGCGACACAGCCATTACTCCAACTGCTGGTCCCGATATAACATGATGTTTTGATACACACAGTGAAATGATTACAACAGTCAACAAATTAACATACTCATCACCTTCCTTAGTTACCTTTATGTATAAGAGCACCTAAAATCTACTCTCTTAGCAAATTTTCAGTACACAATGTTAACTATAACCCTTGTGCTATACATTACATCTCTAGACTTTATTTGCCTAACCTAACCACCAATTTATAACCTTTGACCTGTTTCTCTCTGTTTCCTCCCCATCCCTGCCATTAGTAACCACTGTTCTTCTGTTCCTATTAGGTCATCAAGAAAGTCATGACATGTTTTTCTATGCAAAAATGCATCATGACTTTCCTGACAAGCCAATACTTACTTGCCTTTCTTTTTTTTTTTTGGTGGTGGTGGGGTGGCTATAAGACATGTGCACTCGCCAGAAAGACAGAGCAAGACAGAGAGACAGAAAGCAAGAAATCACCACCACCACCACAACCCCCCCCCCCAGGGGGGACGGCCACACCGCAATCCCCTGTCCTCCATTCTCTTCTCCTCTCAGGATCTTGGGCATGCACACATATGAGCCCGGCGTGAGTTTAAGCCACCAGGTTCAGAACTTGAACACGGTCGACTACATGGGAGTCCAGCAACATAGCCATTACACCAACTGCTGGTCCCCTTACTTGGCTTTTTAAAATACATTCTGGGGCATCAGCAGATGACGTAATGGTTACATCACTAGACTCCCACATGGCTGACTGTGGTTCAGGTGCTGGACCTGGCAGCTTGAAACTCATGGTGTGTGTGTGTGCCCAAAGGAGAATGAAGGATAAGAGACTGTGGTGTGACTATCCCCAACGGGAGGTGATTTCTTGCTTTCTGTCTCTTTGTGTCTCCAGTAAGCATACACACCCTATAGCAAAAATCTCTCTTAAAAAATAAAAAATTCTGCATATAAGTTCAATCAGTTGGTCATTTTCTTTATGTGCTTGGCTTATTTCACCTACGATAATGTCCTCCAGGTTCATCAATGTTGCAAATGACAGGCTGAATAATATTCTGCGGTGTATATATAAACACCAACATTTCTTTATCCTTTCAAGTCACTTAACTTTTCTAGATCTCAGTTTCTTAACTTGTGTGACGGTGCTATATCATCATTCATTCCTTTATTAAACACTTCTTTGGTATTTAACAGTGTTTCAGGCACTGTGCTTCCTAATGAAAATATCATAATGTATAAAACAGTTATTTCTCTGCTCTCAAGGAGCTCTCATTACTTTTTCTATCTGGGAACGTCTTCTTTGATTCAGTACATGCTTGGAATGGAAATAAGGGAACCTGTGCAAAGCCTGTTCATGTCACGCGATACCATGTTGGAGTGACACATGTCAAAAGTTATACTGTTCTCACATCCATTTAACATTACCTGCACTTTTTTATTTGCAGGATGATGAGAATCATATGGATGTACATGCATGCACTTTACAAACTATGAATCTCTACACAAATGTAAGGCAAAAGTACTTCAATTTTTACTACTTTTTAAAAAGTGTTATTTTAAGGGAACCAGCAGTTAGCGTAATAGCTATGTCACTGGACTCCCACGTAGTCGACCACGGTTCGCGTCCCAGACCCGGTGGCTTAGAACTCATGCCGGGCGCGTGTGTGTGCATGCCCAAGATCCCGAGAGGAGAATGGAGGAGAAGGGATTGCGGCGTGACCATCCCCCCTGGGGGGTGATTTCTCGCTTTCTGTCTCTCTGTCTCTGTCTGGTGAGTGCACACGCCCTATAGTGAAAATCTTTCTCTCAAAAAAAAAAAAAGTCTTATCTTAAAAAGAATTACTTATTTTATTTATTATTATTGTTATTTTTTGAATTTACCAGAGAAAGACTGGGGTTAGGTGGGGGAGGTGAGAAGGCAAGCCACCCAGTCCGGGACTCAAACCACAGTCGGTCATCTGGGAATCCAGTGTCTTAACCACCATGCCACTTACTGGCTCCAACTACTTTTTAAGAATTTATTTATTTTTTCCATGAGAAGGAGGCAGAGAGAGACAGAGAGAAAGAGAGATGACAAAGAGAGAGAAAGAGGCACCCCAATGTGTCTTCGTGTACAATCCACCCTCAGTCTCAGCTGGCCTGAATCACAGACATGCACCAATGTGCTTAGAGAGATTCCGGAATGTGAACCAGGACCTTGCCCATGTGTCCCCACCTGGTCCTGTTTTACTACTTTTTATGCTCTGGGAAGTAAGAGCAAAAAACTGTGCTTTACACAAATGCAACTATAATGGCCTTACAGGCTTACTGCGAATTATGGCAGGGCCTGTTTTTCTAAATCAATGTTAATTACATTGTACCTGCACTCTGACAAGCCTTTCCTACAGCATTACACGCTGGCCAATAAAGAAGGCTATTTCCAACCAAGGCTGGCACTTGACAAATGTTAGTTAAGTAAGTGGCACTGAAAACAAGGCCCTTTGCTTCACTGCATTACACGCTGGCCAATAAAGAAGGCTATTTCCAACCAAGGCTGGCACTTGACAAATGTTAGTTAAGTGGCACTGAAAACAAGGCCCTGTGCTTCACTGGCTCACCGTGCCTGATTCGGCACACACACCCCTTCAGACACCAGTGACATGAGCGGGCGAGCAGGCTTACCAAGGCTCTCAGCCCTTCACACGACACTTGAGGGTTTCTACTTGAAGGCCTGTCTCCCTAAGCCTGTGCTTTCAAAACTTGGGCTGGACTGCTCCCAAATACTGAAGTAACAAATATTACTAAATTCTGTCATTTCCTCTCCCAAAAAAATGATTTTACTACTACTTCTGGTTGTGATGAAAGGTCCTATTGACTATTCAAATCCTCAGCCACGTTCTGGATGCAGTAGTGAATGACTTCACTCCTTCTTCTCTGGCACTTTCACACATGCCAATGCTTTCATCCACCTCCACTAACGTGGCTTGTGAAGAACTGAGGTGGGGCCATTTTAACAGCATGATTTGTTCACATCTCTAGAGATGGGGTACACACAAGACTGGCTGCAAAGACAAACTCCCTTTGACAATGTGCATTAGTGTAAATGAATAGAAAATAAGTTTTCACAAGCTGGAACTATCTCTTCTTATCCTACCTGTTTAGGAGACATATAATTAACGGTTATTGGGTTTGTTACAAATCAAAACGTGAAAAGGTGATGGGGTAAGGTCGAAGAGAAAACGAAACCTTCCCTAAGATATCAAACAGACAGTACTGAAGCAGGGGAAAAAAAGATGGACTAGCACGAGCTTGCTAAGAGTTTCCTTCTAAACACTCAAGAGGGAATTCTGAAATCTAAGAATATTTGTTTTTAAGAAGTTTATTGTCCCCCTCCAATAGTGATTTAAAAAAACAAACGGACTGGCAGGTGGCATGGTTAAGGTGCTGGACTCCCATGGGGCCGACTACAGTCACAGTCCTTGATCTAGTAGCTTGTTTTCTCACGTCCCCTCTTCTCTCTTTCTGATCAAATTAAAAACAATAATAATAATGATAAATAAAATAAAAGGCTTCTTAAGCAAACACCAAAGAACACTACTCTTTGTGCGGGTTTAAACCTATTTTTTTAAAAAAGAATTATTTATTTTGCTTTATTTATTTATTTATTTATTTATTTATTATTATTTTAAAATTTTTCTATAGGGCACGTGTGCTCACCAAAGACAGAGACAAAGAGAGAGGGCAAGTGAGAAAGCAAGGCGCCAGGTCCGGGACTCAAACTGTGCTTGACCATGTGGAAGTCCAGCACCTTAACCACCATGCCACCTGCTGGCCCCAAGTGGTTAACCTGTTGATCTTAAGCAGGTTACACATATACATATGTAATCTCAATGAAAAAAGTATAAATTGGGGGAAAATACAAAATCACTAGAAGCCATCTGTTTCTTAAACAGATAAACTAGTTCAGCATACTTGTGACCTTGGTGTAGTTAAGAAGCAAGTAGTCAGAGGCTACTGGAGAAATGCTACCAAGTAGGGACCGACAGGTGCTAGGGCTCCAGGTGTGCTGTGAAGGGCACCTTGGTCTTGCTCCAAAAGCTAGCTGGGCTATTCGTAGAACCACTGTGCAACATCCTTTGGAATTTCTATCGAGCCCTTGAGAGGAAAGAAGTGAGAGGAAAACAGTGTGTGTGAGTATGTATGCATGTAGGTGTAAGTCTGTGCACACATATACGTGTCTGTGTGTGTGTATTTGAAATAGGGATTTTTGAAGAAATCCAGGCATTTTGGAAGGAGCTGGTTTCACCCAGAAGCTTCCCATAGCCTTCCAACCTTAGGACTCATGCAGCTAGGGCAAGAAATAGAAACTGGAGCCAGGAGAGAAGAACCTCCAAACTAAGATCAGAACTAATTTCAGTTCTATCAAATGATGCTACTTTAACTTCCAGACTCTAGATTTTGGCATCCACATGCTCTTTCCACAGTGGTGGGCTTTGCTGGAGGTGTTCTCTAACTTACTGACCTTCTTAGCCTTCCTCAGTGTGGTCTTAGTCTTGGCACTTCCTGCCATTCTCTCTAAGCGCTGTGTTGGCCATGGCACGGCAGCTGAGATCAGCAGTGTGCGAGCTAGGCACAGCCTTGAGATTAGAGTCTGGTCTTTTTGCAATACTTATCTGCCAAAAATGGAGGCAGGGAAGGCACCACTGTGGAAGAATGGCACATGGAAAGGTGAGTCTTGGGCCAAGTGTTGAGCACAGCTGCTTGCTTGGCATGAGGGCCATGAGTGGAGCAGAAGTAGCAGTGACACCATGGGGCAAACAATCAGCTGAGGACTGCAAACTAGACAGCGGATCCAATCTCAGAAAACGGTACCAGTCTTAAGAAAAACCAAATGTAAAAATCCTAACATATCACCGAGCTTGGCTGGTAGGAAGAAAGGCCAAGATGACACGACATGGAAAGATAATTCTAGACCGATCAGACATGAATAAGGAAATTGTTAAGCAAGTCTTTAGATTCATATGAATACAGGAACCAGCAGATGGCATAATGGTTACATCGCTGAACTTCCACATAGCCGACCACAGTTCGAGTCCCGGACCTAGTGGCTTAAACCTCACACGGGGTGCATGTGTGTGTGTGCGCATGATCCTGAGAGGAGCCCAGAGAAGAAGGGATTGGTGATTTCTTGCTTTCTGTCTCTCTGTCTCTGTCTCTCCAGTGAGCGCACACACCCTATAGTAAAAATCTCTCTCTAAAAACAAAATAAAAAAAGACTCATATGAATAAAAAGCAACTCAGACTCATAAAAACAAAGTCTCACAAACCTTACTCTATAAAACTGGAAGGTCTGAGAACATGGTGATAATGTCTTTAAATAACAGCAAAATGATGGATACTTTCCCATGTGACATGCCAATGGGAGGGACACTGAAACTAGTTTTCCTTACAACTAGAAGTTTACACAAGGTCTACCTCTTGACACAGAGTCAAGATAGGGTACATGTTTCTCTCAGGAAACTACAAACCCAGGCACCCGACTGTCTAATTGTGGCACATGGAAGGGCATTATCTGAGTAGGATCCAGACTGTGGGGATGCTGAAAGAGGCACAAAGATCTAAGATGGGCTGGGAGGACAGGTGCCTGGTCTCTTCTTCCAGGCCCTGGATAACAGGTGAGGAGACCACTGAGGACCTTCCATAGATACCCAACTTCTGCTCCATAAGCAATACTGCAAAATAAGTCCCTCAAAGACGTCTGAGAAAAAAGCTATTACTGGGAAAGCCGCGGAGGTGCGATGACGAGGCTCACACTTTCAAGTACAGCACAGTCTCTCAGCAAGCACAAACAAGAACAGGGCTTCTGCGTTCAGCAGCATGATTTCCAGTTCAGACCTAATGTTTCTCCATAGTCCCACTGGCACAGAGGACGACTGTGGCCAAAAAAGAAGGTTACTGACGGTTACTAAAGTGACCGCTTAATGAAAAGGTCAACTGCAGTACTTAGTTCTAAAGAAAGAGTGCTAGCAAACCAAGAAAGAAGGGCATACATGGGAAGGAGAAGAGGAAGGAAGAAGGGTTACTCACCTGTGCTATGTTCTTGTTCAGAAGATAGACGCCATAATCAAACTGCAACTTCTCCCCGCCTTTTGGATACAGTGGAAACCTAAAAAAGATTTAAAAAGAATCAGAAGTTTTCCCAAACTGAGTGAATACGACCTCTATCTAGGTTGTCAAAGACGGAAGTTTCTCAGATCCAGCGTGAACGCTGACGAGCTGGACTAAACCACTCAGTGACAGTCACGGCACTCCATGCACATCTTCCTGCTCTCAACCGGTCAGAACAATGGCTGCCTCGTTTCAGAGGAGACACTGGCACATGGAAGGACACATGCCAAGAGACCAAGGTATAAGAAAGTGAGCCCCCAACTTCCAGGAGCTGGGACCACTGCTTCCTGGTTATAAACCATGAGCTTGCCACCTGAAGACAGTGACTGACTAGAAGGGGGGTGAGTTTCTGAGGAGGTCGAGTGCTCAGTAATCATGACAGGGCTGGACTGCACGGATACATCTGATGGAAATCATAGATTGGTTCATTTAAGATTTGTGCGTTTCATGGTCAGCAGGTGGTTAAGGTGCTGGACTCTCACATGGCCAAACATGGTTTGAATCCTGGACCTGGTGGCTTGAAAATCATGCTGGGTGCACTTGCATGCCTGTCCAAAATCCCAGGAGGAAAGTGGAGGATAAGGGATTGCGGTGTGGCCATCCCTCCATGGGGAATCTCATTTTGTCTCTCTCAGACTCTCTCTGGCAAGAACATGCACCCTATAACAACAAACCTAAAAAAAAGATTTGTACATTTCATCATTCGCAAACTTTACTTCAAAAGAAAAAAGGATAAATACTAAGCTTTAGTTAATCACATGCACCATGAAGTACCAGGGAAAGTAAACTGATATCTGCAACTTATTCAAAACTCAACAAGATAAATAAGTGGGCTGATAGATAACAAAGGATGAGATAAATGTAAAAAATACATAATAATTACAGCAGAAGGTTAATTGCAGGTTAATTGGGTGTTCACTATAAGCTTCTTTCAACTTTGAGGTATGCCTGGAAATTTGCATAAGATCTTGTGACAAAATGTAAATAAACAAATGAAAAGTTTTGCTAGGAGTAAATGATACAGAGAAAAATAAAACATGCTGGAGATCGGCAGTCACCAAACGTTTTGATTTTATACCTCTATGACTAAGACACTTGTGAACATATGTCCATGTCCCACTCTCTATGTAGGTGATAAATTCTATGTTTTAGCAAATGGCACACAGGGCTGGTCCTATAGTGCAGCCCTGACCATGGACAGCTGGATCCCACAAGGCCAACAGCAGTTAGAGTCCCAACCAACATGGCTTAAAAATCGTGCTGGGCATATGTGTGTGCATGTCCCAAATCCTGACCAGAGAGAGAAATAGAGGAAAGAGGAATGTGGTGTGACCATGGCCCACTGGGGAGAGCTTTCTCTTTCTCTCTCTCTCTCTCTCTCCCTCTCTCTCCCTCTTTGTCTTCTCTTTGGCAAGTGTATACACTCTCAGGCAATAAAAAGAATGACTGACGTATAAATAATTACTGCACAAATATATTATAAAACATACACAAGGTAAAAAATTAAGATGATGACATAATAGAAATGGAAATGCATTTTTAAAAAGACTAAAGAGAGATACTGTTTCAAGGAAATGTGAGGACTTGTTTAGATACTGATTTGAAGACATTGACTGTGAAAGTTAGGAGGACCGGGCCTGTCGTGAAGGGGTGGAAATGCAGTGCATCAGTGGCTGGATGCCAAATGGCTGACTAGGGGTTGAGTTCTGGCCCTGGGGGCTTGCGGAACACTCCAGGCACTTGTGCATGCGTGTCCAGAACCCTGGGGTGGCGGGGGGAGGCCAAGGAAAAGGCATGACAGCATGATCATGCTCACTTGGGGCGGGGTCCCTCTCTCTCTTTCTGGAGATTAAAGAAGTTATGAAACAACCAGGGAAATTTGAACACTGACATTTAAAGACTTGTGACTATTTTCCTAGGGGTGATAATGATATAGTCATTATGATAAGAAACTTATCTTTTAGAGATATATACGTAAGTGTTTGTGAATCAAATGCTATGATTTCCAGGATTTACTTACAAATCATGTGCTGGGATGAAGAGAGTAGAATGGATATAGATAAAATAACATTAATTATTGTTATTATTAAAGCTAGGTATAGAGGGTTTATGATGCCATTTTCTTTGCCTTTGCATAGGCTAAAACTTTCCATTGTATAAATTTAATAAAAAAGGAAATGAGACAATGACAGCCCTGCAGCCTCTAATACATCACCTGGTTCTCATTTGTTCTGGATTGGTTTCTTCAATGACAAAGTTAATTCCAAAAGGGCACAGATTTTTTTTTTTCCTTTTTTCTTTTTTGGTTTTTGCTATAGGATGCATGTACTCCCTGGGGCGGGGGCGGGGGGGGGGGGGGGGACGTGAGAAATCGCCACCAAGGAGGATGGCTACACCATAATCCCTTCTCCGCCAGTTTCCTCTTGGGATTTTGGTCATGAGTGCCACGTGTGTGATTTTTCAAGCCTCCAGGTCTGAGACTTGAACCACGGGATCCAGTGCCTTAACCTCCAAGCCACCTGCTGGCTCAAGAGGACACAGATTTTTATTTGTGTTATTTGCTAGTGTATCCCCAGTATTTAGAACACCGTTTGCTATAATACAGAAATTTAACAAATATTGATTAATAAGCAAAAGCATTAATAGCCAGTTACACCACAGATAACTCCTATACCACGCCATGGTCTTTCTCCCGAACTCCATAATTATATTTCTAATCACATGCTGGGCGTCTTCTAGGTGTTGCATAGGCATTTGGAATTTTACATGTTCAAAATAAAAAGTATTATCTTGTCCTTTGAACTTTCTTTTACAACCTGCCATGCAAGCATTAACCAAAGGGCACTGGAGTGGGTGGCTATATTATTTTCAAATCCACGTTCCTAACTCCATTCACCCATATGCTCAAGCTAGATATCAATCGTTCCCTTTGTCAGGAATGACCTTTACTGCACTCCTACTTCACTAATTCTTACTCGTCTGTAAGATTCACCCGGCTATACCCTACTCTAGGAAGCCTTCCCTGACCTTCCTCCCTATTTCTTCTCAGGCCTGAGCTTGGGGCTTTTCTCCTTGTAGCACTCAGTGGATACTCTGTAATTCACACATCTTATAATGAGATAATACTCCGCTACATGTCTACCTAAAACCTTACATGTGTGGTTTTCAGATAAGGAACAGTATTCCAGATTCTCTTAGGATCCAGCAAATACCTTCTGCTCTGACTTTGGCTAGTCTTAATAGACTTTGTGTAGCAAGTCTTTCTAATTAGTCACACATCTAATTAGTCAGCAAATCCCATTCACAAGTTAACACAATGCTTAAGTGCTGTGCATTGGGAGTTGGATCCTACGTAGCTGACAGTTCAAATTCCATTCTTAGTAAATTGAGAAATGTCGAGTGCAGGTTCATGCCCAAAATCCTGATGGGAAATAGAAACAGAGGGAAAGGATTGTGTGTGACCATGTCGCACTGGGGAAGCCCCTCTCTCTCTCACGCATGCACGTGTGCACATATATACCTCCTGTGCCAAAGAAAAAGAAAAAAATGGCTATTAAGTGCTAGGTAGAAAGCCAAGTGGGAGGGGCCAGAGACTAATCATAGCCATCTTTTTCTTTTCCTTTTTTTGCTATAGGGCATGTGCACTTACTGGAGAGAAAGAGAGAGAGAGGGAGAGAGAGAGAGAAATAACTCCCCTCCCCAACCCCCAGGAGGGATGGCAACGCTGCAATCCCTTCTCCTCTATTCTCCTCTCAGGATTTTGATTGTATACTCATATACACATATACGTGCATGTGCCTGGCCTGTGTTTTGAAGCTGCCAGGTCAGGAACTTGAACTGCATAACTGGCCATGTGGAATCCAGCTGCCTTAACCACCATGACACTCACTGGCATCTTTCAAGAGGTGAAAAATTTGAAACTATTGGGCCGTCAAATAAGTCACGATACACTTTTGCATTGAAACACATAGAAAAAATACATCATGACTTCTCCAATAACTCAATAGTTTTAAAGAAAATAAAGGTAAAAAATTTGAGAGAAGATAAAAGAACATCTGAGATTAGAGTAAAAGAAAACCGATTCAATCAACAAGTAATTCACCTACTTTGTACCAGAGAGTCTGATGAACACAATAGTAAGGTAAATATCAGTTTTCTTCCAATCTTTCCTTCACCAAATAATTACTGAGTACCCACCACACACTACCAGGCTCAGTTCTAGGTGGTGAGCTAACAGTGAACAGGACAGATAATGAAGTCCCTGTCCTCACAAAGCTTTCGTTTCAAGGAGGGAGCCGTGACAGACAAGAGAAGGTCCACTGAGAAGGTCAAATGTGAAAGAAACCTGAAGGGGTAAGAGAGAAGGTCTTAAAGCCAACGAGAGTGTTCCAGGCAGGGGAAACAGAAGTGCAAGACCCTGAGCCACGAACGCCTGTGGGCTCCTGCGTGAGACCTGAAAGGTCAGAGTGGCTGCAGCAGAGAGAGGGGGGAAAGGAGAGAGAGGAGCAGCAGCGCAGTGGGCCCTGGCCGCACAGGACCTGCCTTCATATTCTGAACAAGGGATGTAGTGCAGGGTCCTGAAAGGACAGGCGAGAATGGCTGCTGGGGGGTGGGGTACAAACTGTAGGGGAGCAGGTGAGGAAATATGGAAAGCCTGCATAAAAATTCTGGTAAGAGGGGACCAGCAGTTGGCATAATGGCTATGTTGCTGGACTCCTATGTAATCAGTTTGAATCCTGGACCCAGTGGCTTAAACTCATGTGTGTGAGTCCCGGAGATCCCGAGAGGAGAAAGGAGAAGGCATTGCGGTGTGGCCATCCCCCAGGGGGGTGTTTTCTCACTTTCTGTCTCTGTCTCTCTGTCTTTCTGGAGAGCGCATGCACCCTACAGCAAAAACCTCCCCCACCAAAAAAAAAATTCTGGTAAGAGAAAACAATGACCTGGGCCAGCTGGTGGCAGGGTGGTTAGAGTCGGAGGATTCCACATGGCTGACTGAACAGTTTGAATCCCGGATTTGGCAGCTTGAGAAACATGCTGGGCATGTGTGCACGTACAAGGCAGCTTGAGAAACATGCTGGGCACGTGTGCACGTACATGCCTAAAATCCTAAGAGGAGAAGGGCTGTGCCCCGTGGGAGGTGATTTCTTGCTTTCTCTCTCTCTGTCCCTTTCTGGTTATGTATACGTGTCATGTGGCAAAATTTAAAAAAAAAAAAAAAAAAAAAAAAAAGGAGGAAAACCAAGAAGTGTCTCATCAGAAGAGCTCAAGATCCCGTGAAGAGAATGGAGGAGAAGGGATTGCAGCGTAGGCAACCTCCCCCCGCAGCGGGGGTGGTGATTTCTCGCTTTCTACCTACCTCTCTGTCTCTCTGGCAAGCACATGCACCCTATAGCAAAAGCCTCTCCAAAAAAAAAAAAATAAGAAGAAGAAGAAGAAGAGCACAGAGAAAGTGTTAATTTAAGAAGGAAGCTATTGCCAATAGTCAAATGTTGTTGGAAGACCACACAAAACAGACTAAAACAAGTCCACTGGATTACACTACATAAATTCATGGGTAGGCAGCTTTGGTGATATGGTAAACCAGGCTTCAATGACGTGGTGGGGGAGTTGAAGCGACTGTGGGTGAGAAAACAGAGATAATGAGTAGCTTGGCATAGAGAGAAGAGCCAACATAGAGGGGACAAGGTGACGTGCAGCAGAATGAATGTCAGGGGTGAGTGGGGACTCGCTACATACCCTATAGGAGGGCACAGAAGGGCCGGCCTTCGATGGCAGTGGGACAACTCTCTCACTATGATGGGGGGATGAAAGAAAATGATCCCATGGATACAGTTTATTCATTCAACTATTAACCAATGAGCACTCTGTGGCAAGCAGAGCGAGTGCTAGGTGGCAGGACAGAGACAGGAGTGGGCACACACACAGGTGGCATTTAGAGTCCTGAAGAGCAAACACATTGATAACCACCCTAAAAACCGTCCAGTTTATAAATGAAGCACTCCGAGGTGAGGACCACCGTCCCACAGATGAGGACTCAAAGGCTGGGGGAGTCAGGGAAGACTTTGGAGAGAGAGTGACACTTAGATGAGATCTCGAGGGGTAGGAGCTGCAGGGAGGAAGGTTCTGAGAAGAGGAAACAGCGTCCGTAAAGGTTTCATGGCAGGAGGAAGCAGGCTGCTTCACGGAATCGGAAGGCCAGCAGGGTTGGACCCTGGGGAGGAGGAGCAAGGTGTGACGATGCCATTGACAGGAAGGCATGAGGAGGGTGATGCAGAGCCCTCCACGAGTCAGATCATGGTCAGATCTTTATCCCGAGAGAAACAGCGAACTGTGGGGAAAAGTCTGCATAGAAGAATTACGAGAGGAAGGATTTTCCCCTTTCCTCTGCGAGAGGAAAAGAAAGAAAAAATATATATAACAGGAGAGCATATGTGGTAATCAAGAGATTGAATTTGGCAAGGAATGAGATGACACCCCCAAATTTTAATTTTCGCTCTGTTATTTTTTGTCCTAGGATGCATACTCTTGGTGGAAATAGGCAGAGACAGACACAGAGAGAGGTAAAGCGAGAAAGCACCCTCCGGGTGGAATGGCCACATTGCAGTCCCTTCTCCTTCATCCTCCTCTAGAGATTTTGCACACACATCCACATGCACTGGGAATGTTTTTCAAGGCACTGGGTCTAGGACTCAAACTGTGCTGCCGGTCATTTAGGATCTAGCCGCGTTAATCTCCTTGCCATTTGCTGGCCCTGCCACCCCAAAATTAAAAAAAAAAAAGAAATCATGTAATGAAAAGATTTACATCAGCTTATTCTCTGTGCCAATATTAAATATAATATTTTAAACAGAGCTGTACTAAAAAGAGGATGGAATTCTAGGGGGAAAGAATTCCAGATAATTTCAGTAAGGTTAAAAATAATCCTTTTCTTTTCACTTGGTAAGTTGCAAGGTTGTGGAAATTATGTTAAAGAACTCAATATTGATTTCCTTATAGAAATCTTCCAGTTTCCACACCCTTTTTGTAACTGTTGAAAAATAGCTTATAGGCAAATTTCAGTGAACAGAGCAAAATTAAAGGATGGAAACGATGTCTATTTTAATAGTTGATTTTGTAAAATAAAATTTCTGCCAAGGAAATCAAAATCACATTCCACAGCATTAACAGCCACACTGCATTTGCCTGGGTTGAGCAGCACCTGTTTCCCACAAAATCTGCAAATGTTCAAAAAAAAAAACAACTCTACAATTAAAAATGCAAGGTGTACAAATACTTGGTAATGCCAGAAGATATTTCCACCTGGAACATAAATTTGGAAGAAAAACTATTCACCACTTTAAATTTCTAAACAGCCCTATGGATACAAAAATAGATTTGTTTAAATATATCAACATACTTAATGGCATATTCTCTATAAGCCACTTCCTTATATAGTACTGAGAACATAATAGGTGCTCAATTCTTTATATTAAAATTATTTATCTAACTATTTATACCTAATCAGGGTGGGACAGAGAAGGAGAAAAGCAGACGGAGAATTTAGGTATAACAAGATAAGGTGGCTGGGTCCAGCTGGTGGTGTGGTGGTTAAGGCTGCTGGTTCCAACATGGCCAACTGCAGAGTTTGAGTCCTGGAACCAGCAGCTTGAAAAACACACCATGTGTGTGCATGTGTGCTCAAAATGCCAAGAGAAAAATAGAGGAGAAGGGATTGTGGCATGGCCATTCCTTCTGGGTGGGTGGGAGGAGTGCTTTCTCTCTTTCTGTCTGTCTCTCTAGGAAGTTCATGTAACCTATAACAAAATGAAAAACTAAATCAATAAAAGAACGAAGTTAAGGTAGGGCCAGAAGCTGGAGTGGAAGTTAAGGTGGCTGGATCCCACATGGCCAACTGTGCAGTTCCAGTTCCTGGCCTGACAGCTTGAAAAAGCAAGCCAGGTGCGTGTGTGTGTGTGTGCATACCCAAAATCCCGAGAGGTGAATGAAAATTGCAGTGCGATCATTTCCCTGGGGGAGGGTGTGTGCTTTCTCACCACTCCCCACCAACCCAAATCCTGTCCTCTGGAGAGCACATGTGCCCTATAGCAAAAGTTTTCTAAAAAGGTTAAGGCTCAGGAGGCTGAGGCTCAGAACCTTGCTTTGTTACTTACTTTGAGTGTAAACCTGGGCACATCGCTCTGAACTTCTGTTTCCACAACTCTAAAATGGGCTTAATGCTATCAGTCTTTCAGGATTGTTGTGAGAATCAAATTAAGGAAATCTACAAACTAGCAAGGTTACTGGGATACAGTAAATATTCAATTATTCTTGTTATCTTACAGAAGGTTATGCTTTATTTCCCTCCTCTTTCCCCCTCATTCCTACTCTAAGTGCCTCAGGAGAGATACATACTTGACTCAGTTTCTGGTCTCCTGAAATCATGAGGCATTTTTATGCATCTGGTATTTCCTACCCTCTGTTTTAGTTTATATAAATATTGTAGCTTCTCAGCTACAACATAACCTCCTTGAAGACATGAATGTTAAGTTCAGATTCTTTAAAAATATTTTTATTATTATTATTTTAAGGAATAATTTTTATTTAACTTTATTTTTCCATTAATCTATCTATCTATCTATCTATCTATCTATCTATCTATCTATCTATCTATTTATTTTAATTTGACCAGAGAGGGATAGAATGAGACAGAAAGCAAGCTGCCAGATCTGGGACATGAACCTCAGTTGGCCATGTGGGAGTCCATACCACCTGCTTATTTATTATTATTTTTATTTGCTACAGGGCACGTGTGCTCACCAAGAAAGACAGAGAGGGAGAGAGAGATGGAAAGTGAGAAATCAAATTGTCAGGTCTAGGATTCAAACTACAGTTGGCCATGTGGGAGTTCAGTGCCTTAACTACCATGCTACCTGCTCGCCTCTAAGTTCAGATTCTTATAAACTGTAGGCATTCAACAAATATCTGCAAATGAATAACTAAATGCCTGAATTGATTAAATAATAAAATATTGAACAAGAAATGCCTGAGTGACATACAAACCTGTTAGTTAATAAACAAAAGACAAGAATCAATTAGTAAGATTGTAAGATTCAGAAATATTTTTATCGTTCATTTTTTATTAGTTTTATATAACCAGATGATGAACTCTTATTTTTAGAAAGTGTTTTGAGTTCTTCTCAAAAGAAAATGTCTTTTGGCCCAGCTGTGGTCGCCCACGAGCTGGATGCTGCGTCTCTGCAGGCTGAGGCTAATGGGAGGTCCAGGTTCAATTCCCAGACTATCTAAAAAGCCAGGTACAGTGAAGTAAGCCCATAGTCCCAGTTATTACACTCAGGAGGCTGAGGCAGGAGCATCATGGGTCAGCGGTGACAACACCGTGGGCGAGACCCTGTTTGAAGGAGCTGGGTGGGGTGTCACGCACCTGTATCCCAGCTACTTGAGAGGTTGAGGCAGGAGGTTTACAACACAATGAGACCTTGTCCCAAATAACACCTACTCTCCCTCCCCTGCCCGAGTCTGGAGAACTTAGGGCTCCCTCACATAAACCTGTACAATCCCTAGCATGGTACCTTTCACTCTGTATTGTACTTGCTTGTTTATTCCTTTGAATCTTCCATGGATCATAAATACGAGCCTAAGTCTGGTTAATAGCATCTCACTTCCTCCAGCACCATTCCTGGAACGTATTTACTGGGGGAATGGAGGGAGGAGAGAACGTGTGATGAAGTGGTGGGGAGAGAAGTCCAGCCCAGGCCTGCGCAGCTCTTAAGCCTCTGTTTTGCATTCTATCCCATGCTCCCCCTCTAGAAATAACTCTGAGTTGTACATTTGTATAATCTTGTGAATTTCATTGCACTCAGGCTTTCTATAAAAACTATAGGGGTTCTTCTCTCACAAATAAAAGAGTCACATGCTAACTTGTTACTAAATTCATCAAATGATTTGATAAGCTGGCACTCTGAAAAATCACCAGATCTAGTTTTTACGGCAACAATTTAAGTTTAAAGCTAAGTCAAAAAGGCAGAGATTGTCAACACCAATAACTGTAGAGCTCGTTAAAGTCCAAAATATAATTTTGAAGGTCCTAGTAACAACACTGCATGCATTATTTCTTATGGGACTTACATAAATAAGAGAACATAAAAGATTTAGAAATAAATCTGTAAGTTTTTGAAAAAAATCCACTAAATCAATTTTTCAATACCTACCTAAGTCTGCTAACTACCTCAGTTTTAAAGGGTAATTTTAGAGCATCTATCAGAAAGCCTAAAAACTTTGACCTGCTTTCTGGATGTCAAAGCTCAAAATGATAGACATAAGTTAGTCAAGCCAGTTTTCTACAGTGAATACGCTGTCTAGAAATTCCATAGCTGCAAAATGTTTTGGATAAAGATACAATTCAATTATGAAATGGCAAAAGGAATCATCTCAACTCATCATCGTCAACCAATTTCAGAGTGTGAAGTCATTCTGGTAGGCATGGACTCCACTGAGAGAGGAAATGCCAAGGATCACTGCCCTGACAGCAACCCACGCAGACATCGAGGTTGTCATCATCAATCTACTTTAATTATCATGAAGTTTTTCCTATTTCTGACCAGTCATTTGGAGCTGACCTCTGACAAGTACTTACAAGTCATCGAAATCTCATTTTATTTTATAGCCTCATATTTGTTATTGGGCTAATCTTTACCTGTTCTACATCACACAACAGCTTAAATATTTGAATGGCCCAGCAATAAATTTCCGTGGTCCCCCGGGGTCAGTCAGATGTTAGCTGTTAAGTAAAGCTAAAAGGATCTATGCTTCATAAATTCCCTTCAGGGTCCACATTTACTCTTACAGGCAAGACTCTCAAGCCCAAACATCTTTATAGCTATGCGCAGTGATTTATTAACTCCTCCTTGTTTTTATCCAGAAAGATCAATCACATATGTATCAATAAGCCGGTGTGCTGGTGACTGCTTTTTATTGTACATATAACCACCTGCCTTTAATACAAACTTCAGCCTAAAGCTTTTGTAAGCGCTTGCTGGATTTTAACAACCTTCACCTGTTTCTAATTTGGTATAAAACATATGGTTTAGCTCTGCTATTTAGTTCTAAGCCAGCCTTTCCTCTTTTGGATCCAACAATATAAAGAAAACAAACTCAAGGCACAAAAAAATCTAAATTTGGAGGATGTTTTACACACACACACACACACACACACACACACACACACACACCACTTCTTTACCCAATTACTTCTGAAAAACGTTTCACAAATAACAGAAGAATGACTATTTTATGGTTATGACATTATTCTATTTCTTTGAAAAAAAAATTAGATGCATCCTACATCACTCTCAGGAGTTCTAAAAATTATGTTCAGACTTCAAAATGACAGTTTAATCCCAGCATCTCCAAAAAGATAACATATATCAAGTTGCCTGTGAAGTCAGGGAAGACGGTTCTTATCCTCGCACTCAGGAATCTGCATTTGGCCAGCTGAAACCAACATTTTCTTTTCCCTTTCCTTATCCTTCTCTAAGTTAGACCAAAAGTTTAAGGGGCAGGGTGCCAGCAGAGCGAGAACAACCACCTAGCTCTGCATGGTAAAGTCAATACTAAAATGAAGAGTGTCTGGGTACTTGTGCAGGGAGGAGTAAATCCTTAGGAAAAAGTGACTAATAGAAATGTCTAGGAACGGGAGAAGTCAACAGCCTCCCACAGTTCCACAGACTTCTTTCCTACACACATGTCCTTTCCCAGTCACGGTGGGACCTGACAGCACTGGCCACAGCAGCCAGAGACTCTCCTGTTCAAACTCCTCTGATCCCTAAGGCCCGATGCAAGCGGTCTACTCCCTCCGAAGCCTTCCTCTAGTCCCAAGTCGGAATGGAAGCGCCTCCATAGGACCGACCGGCACTTACCCGTCATCTGGAAGTTTCTGATCACATCAGGCTTTGTTTTAACAGTCACACACTTACACGTCTGTCTCTTCTACCATGATCCAACAGCAGGCCTTGAGTAAATATTCACTGAATTATTTAAACTGGATTATTAAGAAAAGACTTTGTGTAAATGAAGCCACAAAAAGCAAACTTAAAAATTAAATTTTAACCAAAATAATACCTGTATATGGTTTAGAAGGTCAAATTGTTCCATAAACCTGATAGCAAAAATATTACTTTATGTATTTCGTAACTAAAATATCTTAGCTCTACCTTAATTCCTAGACCCCAGAACCAATTATTCTGAACACAAGAAGTTTCTTTTTCTCCTGGTATTTACCAACCTACATGTCCTTATATTCCTGCTTCTTGATCCTCTGGTTTCTAAAATCATCGACTGAAAACCTACTAGAGATGGTGGAGGGTTCATCTTCCTTACACGTTGCTTCCCCACCTGTTCCTAAAACACCTGTACTTCTCCCTGTCACCCTCTTGTTAGGATCAACATACTTTTTGGTTGAATCAATATGCAGCATTATGGTATTATAATCAGGTAAGTGTTATTTTGAGCTAAGCCATATAATGTACATTTATTTAAATTTAATTTCTTTTCAATAAAGTTGGTTTTTCCCAGGAGTTAATAATTGCCTAGATTTTTTTTTTTTTTGCATTTGCCCAATTTATTTATAATGTACCTCTCCCAAATTTATTCCTAGACTCCCTGAAAGCAATGAAAATCCCCTCCTGACACGTACGGCTGCCTATCAACTCCATCTGGTCTTTACAGTCCCATTTCTCCTTCTACCTCTTGTTCTCAACTGTTAGCCTGGCCAGCAGCGACTGTGGTGCCACTTTTAGAAGCAGTAGCAACCACTTCCCCAGGTGTCCCCAACTGCTCTTCGGTGGGCTTTTGCTCTGCAGCCCCTAAGACCTCACTTCCCACTTTTGCCCTGAACTGTCTACCTAAATGAGAGATTCAGAGGGCTGGTTAATGACTTTTCTCTGACCTTATTTATAGTTCCCATTATAAATAAGTTTGCCAATTGCAGAAAAACTAGGTAATTATTAACTCCAGAGGAAAAGTAAGTTCAAAGAAATTGAATATAGGGAACCAGCAGTTAGCATAATGGCTATGTCGCTGGACTCCCACCTAGTCGACCGCGGCTCAAGTCCCGGACCCGGTGGCTTAGAACTCACGCCAGGCGCGTGTGCGTGCGTGCCCAAGGTCCCGAGAGGAGAATGGAGGAGAAGGGATTGCGGCGTGACCATCCCCCCTGGGGGGTGATTTCTCGCTTTCTGTCTCTATGTGTCTCTCTGTCTGGCGAGCACACGCACCCTATAGCGAAAACCTCTCCAAAAAAAATAAAAAAAGAGAGAAAAAAAAAAAGAAATTGAATATAAAATAAATATTATACATTATATCCCACAGGGGGAATGGCATACTGCAATCCCTTCTCCATTCTCCTCTTGGGATTTTGAACATGTACACACACATGCCAGGCACGTCTTTCAAGCTGCACGGTCCAGGACTTGAACCACGAAGTCAGCCACATGGAATCCAGCTGCTTTAACTATATGTCACCAGTTGGCCCTATATTTATTTAAAAAAAAAATTCCACCTACCATTTTAAGGTTGTTCACAATATGTCCCAATGTTTGTTCAATCTCTGCTACATTTGTAAGTGGCCTCTTTTTCTGTTCTTAATGTAGTGTTATCATAACTTTTCTATTTTTCTTTAACTCAGGCATTAATTTTTAAATATTTCTTCCATGTCATTCCTTCTCATGTGCCCTATTACAAACTAAAATATTATAGATCATTTTTTAAAAATTGATCTAAAAATAAGTGGGAATATTCAATAGGATCTATTTCCAGAGTAAGGTGGAATGGATATCTTGACCAAGACTGATGGAACTGCCAGAATAAAATCTTTATTTTAGAATTCCTATTAGATAGATGTTGACACCTATCCTCCTTCGGACCCATTATTTCTCTTTCATAGTTTATATCTCCTTTTCCCTCTGTGCTGCATTCTTGGTGATCTTTACATTTCTATTTTACTCTCCATAAATTCTCTCCATAAGTATGTCTGGTCTACTATTCATCTCACGAGTTATTTTTTGAATGACTAGATTTTTCATCTGCAGTATTTCCTTTTTTAACATACACTATGTTTGAGCCACAACTTCCTGTTTCTGTTCTGTAAATTCCCATTCTTATGTTAATCATGCTATTTCCTCCATCCTTGACGATTCTCAACATACTTCCTTTAAAGTCTTTTTCAGATCCTCTGTGACTTCTATTTCTTTAACTGTCGATTCTCCTGTTTTTGGATTCTTCCCCAGAGCCTTGGATTTTCCCTTTAAGTTTTCTACCCCATCCTCACTTTTTCTGGTCCTAGAGTTCTCTGTTGCCTCAGACTGCTTATAACTCACCACCCTACAGAGCCAAGTTTCTCAACAATGACACTACTGACACTCTGGACTAGACAACGCCCTGTCTCAGGAGGCTGTCTTATACACTGAAGAATATTTAGCAGCATTCTGGCCTCTACCTACCAGGTGCCAGTGAGGCAGGAAAGAGCTAGCAAATGGAACCAGGTAAGGGGGCCTAGAGCATCTGCCTATGCGGCTAGATAGAAAAGCCTGATCAAGGCAGAAAATGCCCTGCCCAAGGTAATGTAAGCAGGAGATTAGGGGGGATGTCTAACTGATTAAGCCACATTCGATATAGCCAATGAGATGAATCAGTGGGCCCAGCCATATTTCACAGGGCTCAGTCAACAATCAACCAACACGACTTAGATTAAAAAATTATAACCCTCACAGACTGAAACAGCTGAGTACTTTTGAACCAATCTTTCTCTGTCTACTCAGGCCCGTTCCTACCTCTCAGGAGTGTACTTTCACTTTTACTTAATAAACTACCTTTTCCTTTTATATTGGATGTTTCGTTCTATTCTTTATTGGAAACACCAAGTACCTGGATATCATCACACAAGCCATCCCACAACCCTCATAGTATTCTCCCAATCATGACAATCAAAAGTGTCCTCTAGGGGACAAAATTGTCCCCAGTAGAGAACCACTGCCCTGCTAGGATTTCACAGTTCTGCAACGGTCAGTACAGATTATATCCCTAGTTCATGGCTTCGTGGAGTTTCTGCTTTCTTTCTCCATCACGGCACACAAGCAGAGCTTTTGCAGCCTTTCCCTGATAGTCTTAGCCACTAATTTCACAAAGGTAGCATGACTCTGCACGTTCGGGATGAAGGCTAGGTCTCCTCTGCTCCCTTGCAAGAACTGAAATTCAAGCCCCAAACTGCCTGTTCTGAACCCAGAAGCTTGTGCTTTTAATCATGCTTCGTCACTATATTTTCCCCCCATTAATAGCTGATGGAGAGTTGACTTTGGACACAATGATGTACAAATATTATTTACACATCTGCTATTATTTCTGTGTCTTGTCACTTTCAAATTGTTACATCAAGATATACTTAAAATAATGGGAACCAGCAGTTAGTGTAATGGCTATGTCGCTGGACTCCCACGTAGTCGACCACAGTTCGTGTCCGGACCTGGTGGCTTAAAACTCACGCTGGGCGCATGTGTGTGCGTGCCCAAGATCCTGAGAAGAGAATAGAGGAGAAGGGATTGCGGCGTGACCATCCCCCCTGGGGGGTGATTTCTTGCTTTTTGTCTCTATGTCTCTCTCTGTCTGTCTGGCGAGCGCACGCGTCCTATAGCGAAAATTTCTCAAAAAAAAAAATACTTAAAAAAATATGATTTCTAAATTTTATATATATATATATATGTTTAAAGAGGTTTTTTTGGTATAGGGCACATGTGGTGCCACAGACACAGAGAGATAGAAAGCGAGAAATCACCTCCCAGGGGGATGGCCACGCTGCAATCTCTTCTCCTCCATTCTCCTCTCAGGATTTTGGGCAGGCAGGCACCTGCATCCAGTGCGAGTTTTAAGCCACTGGGTCTGGGACCCAAACCACGGTCTACTATATGGAAGTCCAGCAAGGTAACTGTCACACCATCTGCTGGTCCCTGATTTCTAAATTATAAAAGAGAGATCTGAAAGTGAAAATCTTTTGATATGACATTCAATGAGATTAGCACAAATGGTTTCTAAATTATATTGCTTGAGATACAAATAAAAATACACTGCAGGTTTCTAATCTTCCAGTCCCCTGATTAATACTAAGGTTTGGAATTAATTCACCATGTAAAAATGCTGGAGTTCTTCATACTACCCAATATATGACTATACTGTAAGCATTCTGTGAGTAGAAAAGGTAATTTATTCAGACTACCATTTAGTCATATAAATAAGATTCAATTAATACCTCTAGATTTACAAATAGAATCCACACTTTTCCATCCTATTTCCTACTTTGAATACAGCACCATCTTACATAGAAGATAAATGTATACACACAAAACAAGGAGATTCCTAGGGTTTGGAGACCTGAACCTGATTCAGAATAGAAACCAGCAACATCAGGGACTGAGCCTAAAGAGAAGGCTGAGTGCTAGAGAGTAAGAAACCAGAGAGCAGGCTAAGCCTTAGAGCACCAGGGCCTTAGCATATCTAGAAAGCTGGCATCGCTGAACAGCGTCCCCGAGAACAAATACCATTCAGCATTCTTTCCCCCTCCTTCCTTTCATATCAGACATGGTATTTCCTGGGCTAGAATGAAATGAGGAGGTAGATGGAGGCACTTCTGGAACACCGGGCCTTAAGACTGAAAAATAAATGGCCAAAATAAGAATAAGACATGCAACATTCCATTCATTCATTCACTCAATAACAACAGTAATAACAATAGCCACGGCATACTGATTGTCCTCCATGTGCCAGGCACTGGTCTAAGAATTTTATGTATTCAAATAGCCCTCACAATGATGTAAGTAATATTACTACCATTTTACACGTGTGGATTCTGAGCAACAGAGAGGTTTGGTTACTTGCCCAGGGTCACATGACCTATGAGCTGCGGGGGCAGTTCTGCAGTTCAAGGAGAGCAAACAGCAAGGACAAAGGCACACGTGTGTACACAGTCAGGATACACCCTGAGGTCTCTGTGACTGCGTACTGGATGCTAGCGCAGAATTATCAAGAGACGGGATTCGTATTCAACTCTTATACCTTTTGCGAAGACGTTGGACTACAAGCTATAGATAATGACTAGAAATTGCTTAAAGTTAGAATAAAATGGTTAGATTTTCATTTCAGAAAGATAATTGAGATAGGTGTACTGGAAGAGGTCAATAGATCAGTTAGGAAGGTACTAAAACTGGGGAAACGATAACGGCAGTGGCAGCAGAAATCTGGCAGAGAGGAAAAGACAAATGTGAGCGATTGCAGGCTTAGTGATCCAATGAATGTGGGAGGTAAGAAAAAAGGTCTACGAAATAATTCCTGGTTGTATTTTTTTTTTTTTTTGGTTAGATAACTCGACTGATTTTGATTGTATTCAACAAAATGGAAAATGTAGGGGAAAAACCTGTTTGAAAAACTGGAGGAAAAAGAAATTGTATATGGGCCAGCCAGTGGTGTGGTGGTTACGGCGGCTGGATCTCACGTGGCCAACGGAGTGGTGTGAGTCCCAGACCCAGCAGTGTACATGTACGCATGCCCCAAACCCCCAAAGCAGGGAGACATGGAGTAGAAGGGATGTGGTGTGACCATTCCCCATGGAGAGGTGCTTTCTCCTCCTCTTCTCTTTCTGTCTCTGGTGAGTGTGCACACCCTCTAACAAAAAATGGGGGTGGGGGCATGAAATAAGGTGATCTTTGTTATCTCTGAAATGAGATAAGCAGCTTAGATAATGAGGTCACTTTCTTAGTCTGTTCTGTAAACATATCTACCAGAAAGTCTATTCAGATGATAGGCAGTAGTATTTATGGAATTTATTTTATTTTTAAGAATTATTATATTTAACTTCATTTATTTTAATTTGACCAGAGAGGGACAGAGTGAGTGAGAAAGAGAAAGAGAGAGAGAGAGGGAGAGGGAAAGTGAGAAAGCAAGCCGCCAGGTTCAGGACTTGAACCTTAGTCAGCCACGTGGGAGTCCAGCACTCTTAACCACCTTGCCAACTGCTGGCCCCTTTGAAATTTATGTTTTAAATGACCATTTCTTTTAAATAGAGAAACTATTTTTGTTTTTGGATAAGATTTTTAAAGTTATTAAAGTTGGCAAATTATGTTTTAAATATTATATATTCAGAGAAACTTTCCAAATATAGGGGGGGACAAGAAACTGAGGCATAAGGGATGGGTCTGTCTGTAGAAAAGGCAGTCTGGGTAAATGGAAAGACACTTTGCTCCAAATGAAAGAGATCCACTATTTTTTAATTGTCATTTTTGCTTGTTATTTTATCTCAAAGATCTATAACAATGTCTGTCACTTAGTATGTAGTAAAGGAATATTTGATGAATAAATGTGAAGGTGAACAGGTTGATTTGTACATCTGGAAAAAATGAACCTCAATTTCGAAGTAGCATTTACAATAAAACATTGGGGGCTGGTAGATGGTATGGAGGTTAAGGTGGCTGGATCCCACATGGCTAACTGTGCAGTTCAAGTCCTATACCTGGTGGCTTGAAAAACATGTTGTGTACATGTGCATGCATGTCCAAAATCCTAAGAGAAAAATGAAGAAGGGATTACACCATGGCCATCCTCGCAGGGGGTGATTTCTTACTTTCCTTCTCTTTCTCTCTCTGTCTCTCTGGTGAGTACATACTCCCTATTGCAAAACAACAACAAAAAAAATTGAATTACATATCTATTCTCAATTGCACTCGAAGAGGACAGGATAGGTTCTAATAAAAATGATAAAAAATGGGGAGGGAAACTTTTCAATGAAATGTAACCAAATTATACCCTTTTAAAAAGAAATATTACCAGTGCTGGTTTCTCTCATAGTGGTTAAGGGTGCTGGACTCCCACAGGGCCAACTGCAGTTCAAGTCTCAGACCTGGAGGCTTGCTTTCTCACTTTCTTTCTCTCTCTCTCTGGTCAAATTTAATAAATAAATAAATAAATAAATTAATTAATTAATTAATTTAAAAAAAAAAGAAAAATATTACCAGCAATTTTCTTCTCTGAGGAAAAATAACATGCTATTTACCAAATTTCTTTCCACAAACTTATGAATCTCCCATTTTGTAATTTATGCAAAAACCATAAATATAGAAAGTAGAAAATAATAATAATAAAATTCTTTAATCTCTCACACAGAATATTTTTCAGCAAATTCAATATTAGGTAGTGGCTTACAGAAAGTTTTTCTTCTAGTAACTAATTTTTCTAAGCTGGAAATGACAAAATTATGCACTCCACACTCAAAAACAAATATTCCCAGTATGGAATACCTTACAGCAAAAGTTGTCTAAATAAATTCATTCATCAGCTACACATTTAAAAGAGTTTAAATATAGATGTCAATCAAACTCCAAGAGACCTGTCACTTCTCATTAGCTTACCAACCTTATATTTACACAAATTAAAATAATAAAACACTTCATTTGCTTATTGGTGTGTTTCATTAACTTACAACAATAAATTCCTATAACTAACTACAGTTAACACTTCTAGTATTTCATCCCTACACTCTCCACATCATGAACCTGGGAGCCATCATTTATATTAATGAGAGTTACTAACAAGCATCATGGGGAAAATTAAGTCTTCGGTAGGACTTTTTAAAAGGTTCCCAATAATATAAATGAGTAGCACTCAAATTCAAAGTATTATTAACATCAATCTTTGCTTAAAAGGAAATACAGAGAATGGCTACCATAAATTTAAAACCAATCAACAAGCAAGAACTGGTGAGTAAAAATTATATGAATTATGAGAAAACGTAACCACCCACATCAATCCTATGGTAAGAATGAGAAAGGAAGGAGAAGTTACGAACAGAGAAAAAGGTATCCTAGTTGTAAAGAAAAAAAGTAGCCTGAAAAAAAATATTGAAGAAAATCATACTGCACAGAAATGGAGATGCTGGATAGTATAAAAAGATAGAGATGCTTTAAAAAAATGAAATACTAGCAATATAACTGTGAATAATCCCAGTAAACAAGAATAGAAGTAATGATGGTATTTATATATTTGTACAATGCATATATGTAAAAGCTATTCAACAGCTTAGTCTGTAACTAGGAATGGGGGTGTTAGGTTGAGTAGGGTTTGTCCAGATTTAACTGTATTGTAAAAATGCTCTCTGAAATAAATGAACTAATTGAAACTCTCACAAAGGATGAAAGCTCCCTTCCCTCTATTAGCTCACAAACTGTGATACTAAGTACACATTCTATTTTGCCAATAAAATGTACATAAAGTTGTATTTCCTTTGCTTTTAATTTGCTTTTTCTTGATTGCTAGTGAGACTGAATATTTTTCTTACGTTGTCAGACATTTAGGGTTTGTTCTTCCTTAAAGGCTTCTTTATACACTATGACCATATTTTTTTTTAAAAAAAGAATCATTTATTTAATTTTATTTATTATTATTACTATTTTAAAATTTGCTACAGGGCACATGCACTCACCAGAGAGAGAGGGAAAGTGAGAAAGCAAGTCACTAGGTCTGGGACTTGAACCACGGTTGGCCATGTGGGAATCCAACACCTTAACCACCATGCCACCTGCTGGCCCCACTATGTCAAGATTTCCATTAGATTGATTGACCTTTTATTTATTGATATATAATTTTTAAAAAATACACTCCAGATATTGACCATTGGTTATCTGTGAGCTACAAATGATCTCCTGATCTGTGGTCTGCCTGTTCATTTTGTGTATGTATTCTATTATAAGCAAGGTTTTTTCCCCTTAGATAAAATCAAACTTATGGATCATTTTTCATATTACAGTTTATGTGTTTCTGCAATTTACTTAAGAAATAGTTTCCAAATTCAAAACCAAGGATTTTTCAAATTCTAAAAACTTATAAATGTTTTTACCTTCTATCTATGCCCAAAAGCCAACTGCTGGGCAACTTAAACTGAGCATTCAGTTAAGAGGTCGGATGAGGTTTGGTCAATGGAAAGGTGCAGTGCCTGTCTGTACCAATATAAATAAATGACCTGTATTGCACCCCGCCTTTGCCTGGACAGCTCTCAATTTTTTTCCATGCTCACCAGCTCAGATATTTGGGGGTCATTTCCTCAAGCATGCCTTCCTCCAGCCCAACCCCAATCTGACACCAACAGAGCCCTGGACACACTGACAGTGACTCTCTGCTGACTTGCTGACCAACCTGAGGCCAGTCCAGCAGACGAGGAGCTGCACCAAACCACAGCAGCTTGCATAGTGACTGGTATGGGCACTTTTCAGTACATAGTTGACTTCCTTATGATGTTACCTTTACGTGAAATAAATATCTTACTGGTTTTCTATTTTCAAGGAATTAGAAAAAAGAAAAAAGTTATTTTTTTTATTTAGTATTAAAACTAATTGATCAGGGGTCAGCCCCATGGCCTGGTGGTTAAGGGAGCTAGGTCCCACGTGGCCAACTGTGTGGTTTGAATCTTGGCCCCAGTGGCTTCAAAAACAACTAGGCACATGTGCATGTGTGCCCAAAACCCCAATAGGAGAAGGGATTGCTGCATGACTGCATCCCATCAGGGAGTGCTTTCTCCTCCGCCCCTTCTCTGCCTTTCTCTGGCGAGTGCACGTACCCTCTCTCTCTCTCTGGCAAGTGTACACACCCTCTGGCAAATTTAAAAAAATATATAAATAATTGAAAGTGAAAAACTAATTGATCAGTCTGGCTCTGTGACAAAGGGGTGAAGCACTACTAAAGGGAAGCTGTACCCTACATAGCAACCGCAGTTTGAATCCCTGGTTCATTGTCCTTAAGACCACCCCAGGCACACATGCATGCTGGGGATTATAGGGATCAGAGGACTCAAGGACTGGGACTGTGGTGTGACCAGACCCTGTGGGGGAAGCTATGCTCTGTCCCACAGACATATGTGCATAAACATGCTCTATCATGAATGAAGGAAAAAAAAAACATGAAAAACTCACTTGACATCATTGCTCTCATCTCCATCATCGTTTGTCTACCAGAAAAGCAAACACATAAGAACTAAAGAAAAGAGGGGCTGGCAGGTGGCATGGTGGTTAAGGGTGCTGGACTACCACATGGCAGATCGCGGTTCAAGTCCCAGACCTGGCAACTTGGTTTCTCACTTTCTCTTTCTCTCTCACTCTGTCCCTCTCTGGTCAAATTAAAATAAAATCAATCAATAAATAAAGTTAAATAAAATAATTCTTAAAAAAAAAGAACTAAAGGAAAGAACGGTGCTAGCTTCAATGCAACATCAATAAAATAAAGTCTTATTTATTAAAATAAATCATCCATATTAGACCTCAAAGCATCTACACTGTCATATAATAAGTATGAATGGACTGCAAAAGGCCAGTCCGTGGCCTGCCTGGAGAGCTCGCTGTTGCTCTGGAGGTCTCCTGTTGAGAAACACTGATCTCACAAATTCTAATAATGTAACAATATCACGCTCATGACATAGCCCAGTGTAAACTAAATATATTATTTCCCATCCCCTCCCGTCCACACACACGCACTCAAGCATTACGGTGAGCCTCTGTTATGACCTGAATATACAGCAAACCAGAGCAGCAGTAAGTTCAGGTTGAGGTCACATGTGAGAGTCATCTGGTTTTCTTTCTTATCCCACTGTCCCGTTCCATTACTGTATTTTAATTTAGTTGATTGCAGAAAGCTGAGATGACAATAATACTGGAGAAGACTTCCTCGTCTAGATAATAACATCAGCACTGTGAAAGCACACTTCATTAAACACAACACACACAACAATATACTTCCAAGCGTCGGCGATGAAATAGTTGCACCATTCCTTCCGACTCGTTTTCCACATTTCGCCTCTCTCAGTGGAATGCCTAATCTTCACAAGGTGTTCATTTCCTGTCTCACCCAGCAACCTTCTGCATTTTTATTTTGTTGTCCTGCCTGAATTTCCATGGGGATTCCTCATTTTAAAGCAAGCTCTTTGCTCTCATTCCTGAACACAACCCCTGTCACACTGCTGCCTGGACCTTGGATTTCAACAAGCACAGAAGTTAATAGCTTGCCATGGTCCTGTGGGACTAGATGAAATGACTATCCTGGCCAGAGCATGGAGTGTTAAAACCACGGGCCACAGTGGAGAGGGTCAATTTACCTAACAGCATTTGCAAAATCTGGACATCCCTTCTGCTCTCTTAACTTAATTCAAGAACTATTTATTGAGTGTCTACGTAATACAAGGCTCCCTGCAAGACATGGAAGTTTAATCCAGGGAAAGAAGCAGTTTTTACACTGAAAAAAATATCAGACAAGAAGAAGGCAAAAATCTTGAATATACCACTTACATCATTGAGTCGGGTTGTTGTTAAAATGAAATGATAGGGCACATAAAAGCACACGGCAAAAATCTTGAATATACCACTTACATCATAGAGTCGGGTTCTTGTTAAAATGAAATGATAGGTATATAAAAGTACATTTCCTTTCTGGGATCCTATATATATAGGGAGATTTTCCTAGGCCTACATAAGACTCTGAGAGTGCACCCAACATAGGGAATCAAGAAAAGTGCTTCTGAGGAAAGTTTTATATAATAAAGGAAGGGCTTTATATACAATCATGATTTTTATTTTAGAGGTGACTAGGGAAGGTGTTCCAGATAAATATTAGGTCATCGGGAAAGTCATGACGTAGTTTTCAATGCAAAAATGTGTCATAACTTTCCCGATGACCCCACAGAATAGCACAAATGACAAGAATTAAGGTAGGAAAATATATGATAAGTTTGACCAAAGCAGAGCTTATGAACTGGGTAGGAGTGGTGGATAAGACTAAAAAAGTAAGTGCTGGTCCAGATGGTGAATGCTTAGTGTGAACATATTCTACATTCCTTCTCAAAAAATAAGGGCTTCTGAGCTGGCCTCGTAGGCTGACCGAGTTTGAATCCTAGCCCCTGCAGCTTGAAAACACTCTACCTGCTTGTGCATGAATGTCCAAAATCCTGACAGGTAGGAGAAATGGAAAAGGGATTGCAGTGTGACTATGCCTCATTGGGGATGCAGGGGGGTGCTCTCTCTCTCTCTCTTTCTGATGAGCACAGCCTCTGGCAATAAAGAAAGAGTAAGGACTTCAGCATTCACCAGTCAATAACTTCCAAAACACAGATACTTACCTGACTCCTACGGGATTATAGGCAGTAAACTCCTGCCTATTTGAAAGTAAAAGAGATAGTTTTCACACCTACAGTAGTTTTCACTCCTTCACTATAGGAAAACATCACTAGCCTTTTACATTTACATCATGGACTTAAAGATGATGTACCCAATGGCATTATTGCAAAAATAAATAAATAAATAAAAATTATATAGTACTTTGCCACTAGGTTGTTATTTCTAATTTCCCTTAACTTTTTTTTTTTGGGGGGGGGTATCCTTTGTTTTAGCATAGAAAATGAATAGAGAACTTACATGACTGCCTGGAATTCCTGTTGCAAAGTTCAATGTATAGGAGAAGACTTCAAAAGGTTGGAATTAAAGTAGGAATTAATTTTGGTGCCAGGAGACTTGAAAGCTATGCATTCTCATAATATACACTTTCCATGAACTTTTAGAAGACGATGACCACCTTACACCAGTATTTGCAGAATTTTGTTATGTACCTTGTGTATACCAATGTGCAGCACTGAGTCCTCACAACATCCTAGGGGCATAGCAGAGACTCCCAGAACAGACTCCCAAGACTCACTAGCAAGACTCAAAGAGAACACTTCCACAGTTGCTAGGTGATAAGCCAACAAGACTCTAAAGCCTTACATAATTGGAAATTTAAAAAAAAAGCAAACGAACTATGCCAAATTTAAGTGACCTGAGGCAAGAAAGAGAGGCATGTTTGCATCGAACCTTTTGGAGAAAAAAAAAAAAATGTCAAGTGAATCCACTTAACGTACAGGGATTCACATCATAGCGTTTTCAAGAGAACTTTTCCAAATCAGGAAAAGGGGTATTTTGGTCTCAAATCCAGACCTATTTTGATAAATATGCTTCCACCTCCTCTGTGTTTTAGAAGTGCTATATGCACAGAAGCCAGATGGTGGTCAAGTGAATCCACTTAACGTACAGGGATTCACATCATAGCGTTTTCAAGAGAACTTTTCCAAATCAGGAAAAGGGGTATTTTGGTCTCAAATCCAGACCTATTTTGATAAATATGCTCCCACCTCCTCTGTGTGTTTTAGAAGTACTATATGCACATAAGCTAGATGGTGGCCTCACAGTAATGCAAATGGATCCACTGGGAGGTCTCCCAGGGCCACCTTGTGTATGCTGGGCATGTGGGTGAGCCTGTGATCCGGGCTGAGGAGGAGGGGTGGGTCATGTGTGAAGACCCTGTTGGGATGTGTGTGTGTGTGTGTGTGTGTGTCTTTCTCTTCCTCCCTCTTCCTCTCTTGGAAAAAATGAATAAATATTTACAGTGAGCACTCCCTCTTCCCTCTCTTGGAAAAAATGAATAAATATTTACAATGAGCACTCTGTCTTTTGGGCTTGCCTTTCCTCAGTGGATCTTATCAAGGGGAATAGTTACTTAACTAGTTAGTCTCACATTTCAACCTGTTCATTTGAAAAAAAAAAAAAAAAAAAGGAGTTCAATCAAATGATGTAATAGCATTATCTGGTTCTAAAAGAGAATTAAGTCTACAATTTTGCATGGATACTTTTATCTTCATCTTTATTTCAGTCCCATGGTGAACCATTAAGTAATTACGCCAGAGTTGAACTACAGACATTCGGGAAAGTTTTCACACGAGCAGAAATTTTTCAATTTTGGTCAAATTCCCATAATCAAGTGGAAAATCCAAAAGCACTAGTAATTTCACTCACTTTAGTAATATTAGTCACCTTGAAAAATATTTGATTATACTTTTATGCTGTACAGCAAGGAAAAGCAGAAAACCAAAGCATTCGGTCCACCATTTTCCACTGCCTCAAGTCATCACATTTACCATTCAATTTAAAGGCTTGAGGTCTGGGTCTACTGAGGACTCTAAATGCCAACATCTGAGCAATAACCTATAAAAAAAATGAAGATGGAAAGTTATGAGAAATGCTCTAATTTATAGGATACACAGTAGAAAAGCTGAAAATTAAAGCCATAGCACTTAAGCTAAACACAAAGTGAAAATCTCCCACTTCTGGAAGAAGGCCATCAGATTTAATTGGATGCCATGAAAGCAAACAGATGCTAATTTAGTGCAAGCAGCAATCATTTCTGAACTCTTTGCATTAAAACAGTTTGATTAACAAACAGAAGCTGAGAATCTGTATAGGAAGAAATCTATCATTCTTACTGTAAGATGTTGTCGATGGGTTTTGAAATATGCCTGAAGCAGGTAATAATACAATAGAAATGGGAGTCAGAATCACAGCAGTCTGAGAACCAGAGTTCTGGAATTTTCATTTATGTTTTCAATATAAGTGTTATACCAATGAAATCCCAGGTGCCAGTTGCTATTTGTACAGAAAATGTATTACTCACACAAATAAAGCTCAAGGTATTGTAATTGCTTCAAGAACATGTCATTAGAAAAAAACTCTCATTCATCTATTCAACAAGGCAGTATTGATAGGCCAATAGGTAGGCCAAGGGTATACAGAGATGAGAAATCAGTCTGTTCACAGCTGTTCTGCAAATTCCTGTCTCCTCTCTCCTAGAAAATGAAATCTACTAAAATTATGTTATGCTTAATGGGAAGCTCCAAAAGCTTCTAGACTTGCCTATGTGGCTGCAAGAAAAATAACGCTATCAAGTTCCAAAGCTTGGGGACCAAACTGGCCAAACCCTTTATATAATCACCTCATGCATGTGGTCACAAAAAAGGTGACAGATCCTTAAAACAGACCATTCCACTGTCAGAAGAACCAGATCCGCATGCAATGGCTATGATCTTGGCCCAAGATTATCTGATTTGGGAAACACTGCAGTCTCTTTGTACTTTAGAAAATCCGTCTATAAAACAAATGAGAATAAATCAGGTACAAAGGGCAACTCCTGGGGTTTTCATCATGCTCTCTTTAGGAGAGAACTTAAGTAGACAAAATGAAGGAAATAACAAAAGCAGGGGTTTTAAAAAATAATTATTTACTTATTTTATTTATTATTATTATTTTTCTTTAATTTGGCCAGAGAGAGAGAAAGGAAAAGTGACAAAGCAAGCAGCCAATTCTGGGACTTGAACCATGGGTTCACTCCCATGACACCTGCCGGCCCCTGGAAAGGCAGAATTGACATTTCTCTAGGTTCCAGGAATCCCCCAACAGAAAACCAGCCAACCATCTTTTAAAGATTTGTGAAAGTCTTACTGTAGACAGGCCGGGAAGCTTAGAAGGTGCTTGCCAATTATACCACACCTATTTCTCCTTCTCAGAATTCAGCAAAAACTTCAGCCTTCTGAGAGGTTGAGCAAGCCACAAGGATGGGTTAACTAATCCATTCTGGACAGATTATCTACCAGACAGTTAAGTAGCACCGTAAGAATGACTAATACATTTCATTTCAAAACCACTTGAAAACTACTTCGCAGTCCTCAGCGAAGGAAGTCGGGGTCGGGTGGGGGCACCGCAGCTGGACGCGGGCTACATTCCTCTGTGTTCTGCGGTCTGAGCCTGACAGTGAAATGCAGCAAAGCTTTCAGCCTTTCCCTTTACAATGTGCAGGTGCACAGCGATGGTTCAGGCAAGGCATCAGTCCAGACTGGTGTTTCAAACAGGCCAGACCAAGAGAAGAATTTGGTTTTTTTCTTCAAGCAAAACCAGCAAAATGCGACTTTGCACTTGAACGTCACATGTACCCATAGCCAGATGAGGCAAATGATCAGAGAGGGCAGCGGCTGAGAATTCCTCAGTCTGTTCCATGAAATATAATTTGTCCAATGAATCATTCGATTCCTATTTTCTGTCTCCCATGAAGACCTCAATCTCATATCCTAGAAAGGTTTAAATCAAGCTGAAAAACTCAGGAGAAAAGAATTCATGCCTCATCTACTCTTTCAGAGATTTAGGCTACGGGTAACTCAGGCTGATTCCGTTGAAAAGCATAATCAATAAATGTATTTCCATTTATATATTTTTGTACCTCTATATTGTTCCGAAAGGATTTTAAATCAGCTAAAATGTTTAGTAGCTCATGAAATCCGAGACACCAATTATGAATTCATCATTAAATGATGTAACATTAAGGAAAGAAAAATACCATCAATCATACTATGACATGCTATTAATTGCAAGATGCATCTTATTTTTAGGAACACTAAAATGTCAAAATGTGTATATTAGAATGAACAAAGTACAATATTTGCTTCAGCAAAAGACAGAGGTTAGAGTTAGCATAGAAACTTTGTTCACAAAAATGCAATTCTGTGGCTCTTCTGACTTTATTTTCTTCCTTTTACTTTAATGCTTGTAAAATGACTCTCTGAAGGTAATACAGTATCATCTGTTAAATTTAAAAAAATAATAAAAGTATTTTGTTTTTCTTGAAAAACAAGAAGCTGTGATTTGTACCCTCGGACCACCTGGGAGACCCAGGTTCAATTCCTAGTCCAACCTAAAGGTCAGGACCCAGTAATCCCAGCAACTTGGAGTGGCTGATGGAGGAGGATTATAAACTCAAAATTCACCTGCCAAGATAGCAAGATCCTATCTATTAAAAAAGAAAAGAAAAGAAAAGAAAAGAAAAGGAAAGGAAAGGAAAGGAAAGGAAAGGAAAGGAAAGGAAAGGTGGGCACAATGGCACATAACTAATTCTCACTGGGAGGCTGAGGAATAGTGAGACTTTGTCTTTAGGGGAAGAAAACAATCATCCCTGTGGTTCTCTTGGCTGCCAAGGAAAAAAATGGGAAACATAACCACCTGAATCTAGCTGACCTCCCCAGACTGCTTGAAGAAAATCAATCAACAAAGAAGTCACTTCTGACATTTGGGGAATACTACTTGGAGTTGCCCAGATATTAAGCTGGTCATTCACAAATTAAAGTGTGTGCTAATCTGAGGAAAGAATATTCATTATTTCAAGGTACAACTTTCCTTCAAGTTCCTAAAGTTATTTTCCTACATAACTAATATTTTAAGTCAGGCTATAATGTAAAAATTAGGGGAAAATGTGTGGAAACATTTCGTTTTAATCGTATGGAATCTAGGGAAGGAGGAAGTTTAGGGGACACGATTCTGCAGAAAACTACAAGGTGATCTTTCTCAAGTACATATCTGGTCATAGTATTCTCTCTTGCTTAAACTCATCTAGGTATCCCTAATAAGTAATATTTTTTTAATCATTACACAAATGAAGTTTCCCCAGAGAAACATCAAAAAAATTAGGCTGAAACTGTCAAAATCAACTTTGTCAAAACTCTGTAAATACCAGATATAGTGTGTGTGAAAGAGGAGGGTCTGAGGAAGGACATTTAGAAGAAAAATAGGGAGACAAAGCATTAATGGCACAAAGAAATGTGGTATTATCTGTTGAAGATATTTTGTAGTTTTATCAACTGTACTAGGGAGAAATGTTCCCCTGTTGAAATATCCATTTTGTAAGCCAAATAATAATGTAATTGAATGTATAAAATACAATGAAATAAAAAAATAAAAAATTAAAATTAATTAATTAATTAATTTAAAAAAACAAAAACTCTGGAAAACAGCCAAGGGTTTACACCAACCATTTGAATATTAAATCAAGAATAAGGAAATTCAAAATTATAAGGGAAGCTTAACAAGATTTTTACTTGTCCTAGACCCACTTCTCCTCAGTTTAGCAATGAGAAGGTCATGGGTTCGTATCCTGAGGCCTCCCTGTGCACGCTGGAGGCGTGTGCTTGCCGCTGATGCTGGCTGGCTGAGTCTGGGTTTGATCGTGGCAGAAAACCCTGCTGAGTGTGCCTGTCTCTGAATTTCTTTGCTCTAAGGAAGAAATAGACAGTTTTTGAAAAAGAATAAGAAAAAATAGTGAGCAGAATGAAAGGAGTAAAGATAAGAGCAGAGACAAACAAATATAGAAATAAACAAACCAGAGTGAATCAATGAAACCCAAACTCAGTTATTGTTAGGTTTTCGACTTACTTTGGACTTGCTACCGGTGTTTCCACTTTCTTCCTTTCAACTACCAGAAGGAGACAGATAAAAAAGAGGGAAAGGGAGAAAGTCCCTTCCAAGAGGATGCAATCACATCACAATCCCTTCTCCTCCATTTTTCTATCCTGTCAGGATTTGGGACATACACACAGATGCCTGGTGTTTTTCAAGCCACCGGGTTTGGGACTCAAATCACAGTAAGCCAAGTAGGATCCAGCTCCTTTAACCACTAGGCTATGGAGCAGACCCCAACCCTTTCTTCTTGAGTCTTTCTCACCCTTAGAATGGATTGAATATCTATCCCAAATCACTGTATTTCAGAATCGCATTAATTTGCTTGATTTCACAGGCTCATAGTTAGAGGGAAATTTGCCTCGGTCAAAATTGTACTCTGAGTCTCTCTTAAATGGTCTAGACAAGACTCTGGACTACAGACTTTAGAGTTCATGCTGGAATAAGTTAAAGCTTTGGGGGATGAAATAAAAGAGCTTTTGCATGTAAGAAGGACATAAATTTTAGGGGCCAGAGTGGAATGCTATGGTACAATTGCATCCCCCCAAATTCACGTGTTAGAAACTTAGTCCCCAAAGCAACAGTGTTGGCGAGGGAGGCCTTTTGGGAAGTGTTTACGACATGAGGGTTCTGTCCTCACTAAAGAACACAGCAACAGGGCACCATGTTGGAAGCAGAAAACCAGACACCTGGCCAGACATCAAACTGGCCAGCATCTTGATCTTGGACTTTTTGGGCTCAAGAACCATGAGAAATTTTCTGTTGTTGATTAATTACCCATTCTGTGGTATTTCATTATCATAGCACAAACAAACTGAGATACAGGGGCTGTGAGAGGGAGGTTTTGTAGTATCAAAAGGTAGATAAACTCTTGGTTCGAGCAAAATGTGTCTGGTGTATTCCAGTGATTCTCTGGCTGGCACAGAACTAAAACTCACTACTAAGGGAAAAGTAGGAACTGTTTCAGGGTATCTGAATGAGGGAATGTTGCTGGGCTAGGGGATATTATCTGAGGGAGCAGGTGACAGGGGAGCTGTTGGTGGTCCTCTTGTCTTCACCAGATGTTAAGGCAGCACATAATATCGACGCTAATTTTTGGCCTTGAACCATAATAACAACCCACAGAAGAGTAGGAAATATTTGTAAATAATTTCTCTGAAAAGAGTCTAATATCCAGAATAGAAAAAGAAGCCTTACGATTCTATGACGCAAAAGATTAACAATCCAAATAAAAAATGGGCCTAGGACTTGAAGAAACATTTCTCTAAAGAAGATATATGAATGGCTAGCAAGAGCATAAAACGATGCTCAGATCATCAGTCACTAAGGAAGTACAAGTCAAAATTACAATGAGATGTCACTTCACACTTAATGTAAAATGATATAGCTGCTGTGGAAAAGAGTTAGATGATTCCTCAAAATGTTAAACGTAGAATTAACACATGATACAGCAATCCACTAGTAGGTACAGAACCAAAAGAATTGAAAATGGGTCCTGAAACAACTTCACGTAAATATGCCTAGCAGCGTTATTCACAATAACCAAAATGCCCATCAACAGATGAGTAGATAACAAAACGTGGTATATAAATTCAATGGAAGATTATACAGCCATAAAAATGATTGAAGGTAACCAGCCGATGATGTGGAGGTTAAAACAGCTGGGTCCCACATGGCCAACTGTACAGTTTAAGTCCCAGACCTGAGCGTGTGTGTGTGTGTGTGTGTGTGTGTGTGTGTGTGTATTCAAAGTCCTAAGAAGAAAATGTAAAAGAGACTGTGCGTGGCTACCCTCTCTGGGGGGTGATTTCTCACTTTTCCTCTCTTTCTCTCTCTGGCGAGCATACACGCCCTACAGCAAACTTAAAAAAAATAATAAAATGAAGTACCATTTATGCTATAATATGGATGCACCTTGAAAACATTATGCTATAACTCAAAGAAAGTCAGAAACAAAACAAAAGCAATAACCAGAGTAGGGAAATCCACAGACAGAAAAGCAGGTTGGTGATTGCCCGGGGCTCAGGGAAGGCAAGGATTCAAAAGTGACAGCTTAATGGGTACAGAGATTTCCTCTGAAATGATGAAAATGTTTTAGAAATAGACAACGGTGTTGGTTGCACAACACTGCAAAAATACTAACTGCCAATTAATTGTGCATTTTAAGGGCCAGTCAGTGGCATGGTAGTTAGGGTGGCTGGATCCCACAAGGCCAACTGTGAGGTTCAAGTCCTGGACACAGTGGCTTGAGAAACACGCTGAGCACATGTGTGTGCACCCCCCAAATCCCCGAAGGAGTGAGAAATGGAGAAGGGATTGAGGCATGACTCTCCCCTATGGGGGTGGGGTGTGCTTTATCACTTCCTTGTTCTCTCTGGCCAATGTACCCGCATTCTGGCAAAATTTTTTTTTTAAAAAGGGGAGAAAACTGTACACTTAAAAATTTTAATTTGATGTTACATGAATTAAACCTCAGTATTTTAAAAATGAGAAGAAATAAAACAAAGCCTCAAACCATGATCTTTTTGTCAAATATACACATTTCGAAGAATACTTGAGCTCTACACTAATCAGTTTGGGATAAGGCGCTGATTTAAACCACACATGTGCTCTCTGTCCTGCACCTCATAAGCTGAGAGCTATTTGTTCTACCAGATATAGTACTAAATTCTTCCACTGGTGCCTGACCTTTCCTAACTTTTCACACCCACCTTTGCCTCTAAACTTAGTGATGTTTTAACTGCCTGCAGTTTCATAAATGTGCCGGAGGATATTTCATTTCTTCATGCCACACATACAATATTCTCTCAATCTAGAAGAGAGGTTCTCAGCCCTGACTGTGTGGTGGAATCACTTCAGGAGCTTTTCAAAGATATCTAATGTCTGGGTCCCATCAGCTGACTCAGAATCTCTGGGGGACAGGCCAGGAATCAGGAGGTCAGAAGCTCATTTTAAAAAGCTGCCCATACGACTCAAACATGCAGACAGGATACAGAATAACTTGCTTAGAATACTACATGCCCACTGTCCCTGAGCCTCGCATAGCATCTTCCAAACCCCAATTATTCATGGATCAGTTTTAGAAAATGTTTTTCTTTTCCCCTAGAAATTTAAGGCATTTTATTTAAATTTCAAATTTCTTAGCATAAAAACTGTTCATAAGAACTTACCTTTAATGTCTGTAATAACATTTTTGCTTTCATTCCTCATATTGATTATTTTGCCAAGTCTCTCATTTCTAAATTACTATAAAGGGTTTATCACTTTTGCTTTTCCTATGTTTTTCATTGTACAGTTGTCCACTTAATTTCCACTCTTACTTTTATTATGTTCTTTTTACTTTCCTAGGACTGTTCTTCAGTGACTCTGTAGGTAGGCTTCGATGATTTACTTTAACATCTCTTTTCTGATACATGCACTTAAGGGTATAAATCTTCCTCTGGGCACAGATTTAGCTGCATCCTTCAAATTCTGATATGCTGTAGCCTCATGATCATTCTGTTCAAAATTATTTTCAACTAAGTTTATGGTTTCTTCTTTGACTTATAGGTTATATAGAAGTACATTGTTTGTATCCATGCATTTGGGGATTTTACTACTGATTTCTAGTAAATACACTATGGTTAGGAAATATGCTCTGAATTATTTCAATCTTTTGAAACCTGTTGAAGTCCAGCATAACTAATTTTAGTAAATGAGCCGTGTGTATCAGAAAAAAAAAAATGTGTAGCCTGCAACCATCTGGTACAAGGTTCTTTATACATATTCAGGTCTACTTCATTATCCATACTCTTCAGGTTTTTCACAGACTGATTCATTTGTCCACCTTTTCTCACAGTTAGTGGGCAAAAAAAGATAAAAGTCCCCTGCCATTGGATTTCCTTAGTTTTGTGAATTTTTAACTGTATGTTTGAAGTTATGTTTTTAGTTATACACAAGGGATCTTCAGAAAATTCATAGGAAATGTGTACTTAAAAAACTGTTTGGTAGGGACTTGAAGATGGTGTGGAAGTTAAGGTGAATGAATCCCATATGGCCAACAAGATTAACACACCATGCATATGTGCCTGGGTGCCCAAAATCTCAGAGGAAAATGGAATAGGAGGGATTGCTGCATGGCCATCCTGCCTAGGGGGTGAATTCTCACTTTCCCTCTCTCTCTGTCTGAGAGAGAGCACATACACACCTATAGCAAAACAAACAAACAAACAGAAAAAAACTATGCATGGATTCCAAAATTTTTTGTATCAAAATAAACTCATACTTTAATTCCAAATTTCCACAAATTCTGCCTTCCTTTTTGAAGTCCCCTTTTTATATATTTAGAACTAACTGTATTATCACAAAATATTCTACTTTATTTACCTGCCTGAAACTTAATTTTGATATCAATATAGTTACATTAATGTTCATTTGGATAATATTTGCATAAAATATATTGATTTACTTTCACTTTCTTTTTTATATATTTATTTCCGTTTTTGTTTTTGTTTTGTTTTGTTTTATTTTGCCACAGAGCACATGCACTTGCCAGAGAGACAGAGAAAGTGAGAAATCACCCTCCAGGAGGGATGGCCATGCCACGTTCCCTTCCCCTCCATTCGCCTCAGGATTTTAGGCACACACACACGTGTCCAGCGTGATTTTTGAACCATGCAGTCTGCGATGTGGAATCCAGTGCCTTGACCTGCAGGCTGCCTGCTGACCCTTACTTTCTTTTTTTATTTTTTATCTTTTTTTTTTCTTAGAGGTTTTTGCTATAGGGTGCATGCGCTCGCCAGATAGAGAGAGACAGAGAGACAGAAAGCGAGAAATCATCCCCCAGGGGGGATGGCCACGCCGCAGTCCCTTCTCCTCCATTCTCCTCTCGGGATCTTGGGCACACACGCACACGTGCCCAGCGTGAGTTTTAAGCTACCGGGTCCGGGACGCAAACCGCGGTCAACTACGTGGGAGTCCAGCGACATAGCCATCACGCTAACTGCTGGTTCCCACCCTTACTTTCTTTTAAAAAAATTCATAATTGTGTGTAGGCACTTGAAAAAGAGACAGAGAGGGAGAGAGAAGTACCCTCAAGATCCCATCATACCATGATCTCCCTTCCTAGGCCTTTAGCTGGTCATGAGCTTGGGCACATATGTGAACACACCACTGGTATATTTTCAGGCCAGCCTAGGTATCTAAAACCACATGTGTCTTTGTTGGGGACCTTCCTCCATGGGGGTGATTTCTTACTTTCCTTCTCACTTTCTCTCTGTCTCCAGTGAGTGTAAACACCCTAGGGCATGTGTCATGGCCCTGTGTCTTTCAGCACTGCAGTTCAATTTGCTTTTCACTGTGCTGCTAGACTGGATTCACCCTTAAACTTTCAATATTTTTGTGTCCTTATATTTGAGATGTTTTTTGAAAGCAGGACAAGTTTAAGTTTCTACTTGGCCTGACAACATTTATTTTTAAAGAAAAATACCATTTATATTTAATGTAATTATAGGGTAAGTGTGACCATATCTACAAACATACTTTCTGTTTTCTGTTCACCATGCTTTAATGTTCTTTTTCCTTTTGTTCCTTGCCTTCTTTTGGGTTAATCAAGTATTTAAACTTGTTTTCCATTTATCTCTTCTATTATTTTCTGCTTGTTCAAAATAACTCATAGTGAGTACGAGATTGCAATATGTATTCCTGATTTATTAAGAGTCTAATATAAATCAGTCTCTTTATCATTTTTCACTCAATGCTAGGATCTTAGAGCACTTGAACTCCATTTGCCCTTTCCTACCTTTTGTGTTAGAATCATAGATTATAGTCCCACACACATTTTATGTATATGTACCTTATATTTAATGAGACATTCCTATTTTAATTTGATAGTCAAATTGATTTAGATATACTCATATTTGTTCTTTCTGTTACCCTTTGTTCCATGTTTCTGTGTGAAATTTTTATCTGCCTTTATTATTTCTTTTAGAATAGTTCTGTTGGGAACCAGCAGTTAGCGTAATGGCTATGTCGCTGGACTCCCACGTAGTCGACCATGGTTCACGTCCTGGACCCGGTGGCTTAGAACTCACGCCGGGTGCGTGTGTGTGCATACCCAAGATCCCAAGAGGAGAATGGAGGAGAAGGGATTGCGGCGTGACCATAACCCCTGAGGGGTGATTTCTCGCTTTCTGTCTCTCTGTCTCTCTGTCTGTCTGGCGAATGCACGCGCCCTATAAAGAAAAAACCTCTCCCAAAAAAAAGAATAGTTCTGTTGAGATAAATTTTCTCAGTTTGGATAGTCTGAGATGTTTTTATTTTGCCTTTACTTTTGAAAGATATTTTCACTGGGTATAAACTACAAGTAGAGGTTATATTCTTTTCAGTACTTAAAATGTCACGGCATCATCTTCTGGCTTCCATTGTTTCTGAGAAATCAACTTTCAGTCTTATAAATCTTCTGAGAATAACATATCATTTTTCTCTAGCTGCAATTTTTTTAAAAGGTTTTTGCTCACCAGAGAGAGAGAGACAGAGAGGGAAAGTGAAAAATTATCCCCAAGTGGCACAATCCCTTCTCCATTCTCCTCCTGAGATTTTAGGTGGACACACACACACGCCCGGCATGATTTCCAAGCTGCCAGGTTCAGGACTCGAACTGCACTTGGTTATAGGGGAGTCCAACACCTGAGCCACCATACCACCTGCTGGCCCTTCTGTAGCTGACTTTTTTTTTTGAGAGGTTTTTCCTACAGGGGCGTGTGCTCACCAGAAAGACAGAGAGAGACAGAGGGATAGAAAGTGAGAAATCACTCCCCAGGGGGGATGGTCACGCTGCAATCTCTTCTCTTCCATTCTCCTCTCGGGATCTTGGGCATGCATGCACATGCGCCTGGCGTGAGTTTAAGCCACTGGGTCCGGGACTCGAACTGCAGTTGGCTACATGGGAGTCCAGCGACATAGCCATTACGCTAACTGCTGGTTCCTGTAGTTGGCTTTTCATATTTTTACTTTGCCTGTGATTTTTTCCTTTGGCCTGTGATTTTTAACAGTTCAAGCTCCTCTAAGTATTTTTCTTTGTAGTTTTTCTATTTTGAATTTAGTGCCTTTTAAACTATAGCTTGATGCTTTTTGTTAAATTTTAAAAATTCTCAGTCATTATTTCTTGAAATACCATGTTAACTCCCTCTGTGACGGGAATTATATGTATTTTTCCACCCTCTGTGACCGGAATTATATGTATTACTAGGCATTTGAATTGTGTCTTATGTAAGTCCAGCACTTTTGTCTACATTCCATTTATACTTTGGTCAGAATATCCCATTTTGGTCAGATTGTTTTTTTTTGGGGGGGGAGGGTTTTTTTGTTTGTTTTTGTTTTTGTTTTTTGCTATAGGGCACGTGCACTCGCCAGAAAGACAGAGAGATAGAAAGCAAGAAGTCACTCCCCAGGGGAAATGGCCATGCCGCAATCCCTTCTCCTCCATTCTCCTCTCGAGATCTTGGGCACACACGCATATGTGCCTGGCGTGAGTTTTAAGCCACCAGGTCCGGGACTCAAACCATGGTCAACTATATGGGAGTCCAGCAACACAGCCATTACGCCAACTGCTGGTCCCGGTCAGAATATTTTCTACTGGCCCATCTTCCAGTTCACTAATCTACTTTCAGCTGTAGTCAATCTGGTTTTTTTTTTTTTTTTTTAATTTTTTACCTTA
>NW_006159505.1:5037081-5048324 GCF_000334495.1 Tupaia belangeri chinensis | reverse complement strand
AATCTGGTTTTTTTTTTTTTTTTTTTAAGTTTTTACCTTAGGGCATGTACCCTCACCAGAGACAGGGAAAGGGAGAAGTGAGAAAATACCCCTCATGGGGAAAGGTCACACCACAATCCCCTCTCCTCCTAGGACTTTGGGCATGGGCACAAGTGCCTGTCAGGATTTTCTTCTGCTTTCTTTCTTTTTTTAGAGACATTTTTTACTACAGGGCATGCATACTTGCCAGAAAGACAGATAGAAAGCGAGAAATCACCCCAGGAGCGGAGATGGTCACACCACAATCTCTTCTTCTCCATTCTTAGACACACAAGGACATGTGCCCAATGTGAGTTTTTAGGTCACTGGGTCTGGGGCTTGAACCCTGGTTGACCACATGGGAGTCCAGTGATGTAACCATTATGCCATCTGCTGGTCCCTCATTTTCCATAAACTTTTTAAAGAGCCCCTCATATTTAAAAGAATTGGCGCACTTTACAAACATTATAAAGTTGCCACAATTTAGGTCACATTTATGTTCTCAATACACCCCATGTTTCATACTTGCTTGATGTTAAAAGCATTAAAAAAAAAAAAAGACACTTACTCTCTCTCCTTTTCAGTCAGCTTGTCATTGATATTATCTTTGATTGTTGATCTAGACCCCTTATGAATGATAGGATATCTGAGGGGCACTTGCAGAAAAAAGGAAATCATGGAGACCAAATGTGCAGTGTAACCCAGTGCAACAGCAATGCTTCCATCATCTTTTGCTGTAAATTCAAAAGCAGAGGAAAAGAAAACAACTATTTACTTTATAAATGTAGCTATTGAGAGAATAACAAATCAGTTTCAAAGGAGACCGTATAAAAATAAATGGTGAATAAAACAGTAACCAGTTCTCTAAATTACATAACTTCTATATGTCTAAACACATTAATAAGACCTAAAATTTAATCTACTAGCTATATTGAAAACTCTCTCTCAGCAATTACTGTCATATGATTAGCATTTGGCCTGTACCTTAAGCAAGAGTTCTGAGTGTACCCAAATAGCCACTTCTTCCTTTCCCAGCAGTTTTTAAGAGGAGGGATTATAATACCTGAGTCTATATATGATGTGAAAATTTGTTTCAGAGGTTTAAATATATCACCAAAAAAACTATATAATCATGAAACATTTTATTCATTAACAACTTTCTAGGCAATACCGTTGTACCAATCTACTATTTAACAACATTATTAATTCTGAAGTACAGTGAATCAGCATAATACACTCTTATAGGGTATGTTCTTGATATTGATAAAGACGGTGTTATATACACAGGCCTGCTACGTCTAAGAGGGGATAAGAGGGGAAATGTTTTAAAGAGTAAAAGCAAAAGGTCAAACCACAGTGCTCAGACACCATCTTATTTATGTAGGTAGAAGCAATTATTGGGGAAAAAATATGCATGTATCTCACAGTGACATGGAAGTATCTAGCTTTTAAAAAACCACCAATAATTACATTTTTAAACTTATCATCCACACTTTTGTGACTACCTATTAAGTGATAATGGTGATTCAGGAACTCAGAACTGAGAGTAATGAAAGGAAACATCTGAAACTTCTTCCAGGAGAAAAGGAAAAGTAATTACTTGGTATATTGTATTCTTAAGATATTTTAAAAAGTATATATGTGCATGTGTGTATATATACACACAATGAAAGACTCAACACATAATCCAGAATACCCCAGTTGGCTAGAGAAGAAGGGCTGAAATGACTGAAATGACCATGGTTTAACTATTTCCTGCCTTCTATGGGTGACTTTAATCTCAATTATTAATAGTATTTTTGACATTCTTCTTTTATATTTATACTTAATTATCTACCTCTACCTTTTTATGGTAAGAATGCCACTACAGTCATCCATTCCTTAGTGAATTTTCTACCCTCGACTACCCTGACTGTTGGCTTTGATCATCCTGTACAAATAGGTTACTTTCACTTTGATAGATTTTTCTTCTGCCTGGAATTGTCTGTAGTATTTAAAACTGACAATCATTTATTCACTAACAATTACTAAACCCGTCTTCTTAATACCTTTTCATTCATTTTAAGATAAAGAAATTAAGGCTTAAAGAGATTACAGAACCCATCCAAAGTAACAGAGGTAATAAATAGGTTGCCCTGACACCAAACGCTCCATCCCTAACCACTTTACCACACTGTCTCAGAACTTAAACGAATTAATATGTAACAACTGTTAAACTTAGGAGCCTGAAGTGTAGCAAGCATAGAAACTTTCTTCTCACTTTTCTAGTAAGGGCAAAAAACACATAAAAAGTTTGTGAGTCCTCGCTGACTTGTATAGTGCTTGACAGAAATTGGGCTTCTCAACCAATGTTTGCCATTCCCCCAAAACAAACTCATGGGAAAAAAAAAGCAAACAGCATTCATTTCAACAGACTACTGACTCATGCCCTAGGTAACTAGAATCTTAATTATTTTTAGAGACCGTATTCTCTTGCCCCTTCCCACCCAATACCTTGACTACTACTCTAACAGTTTACTCCTGTTGAAACCCGTACATTTTACTAGCTTAGGAACTAAAAGAGCTTTACAGTATAGACTCACGACAGAGTAAATTCATCATTACAGAGTAGTCGAGCTAGGAGAAACCTTAAAATCACAGCATCTGACACTATCAACTCACAGATGAGAAAAGTGAGCTCTGGGAGCTATAAGTGGCTTCATCAAACCCACACGAGTAAAAAACAGTGAGTGATAGGTAAGTGGGAAACGTGTGGTCACACCCTGACTCTCAAAATATCTGTCTGGAGTCACAACTGGGACTGTGAATTCCTTCACAGCCAAATCCTGCCTCCTGCTCTCTGTAAAGAACAGAGCTTACCCAACTTGATACCGCCATTGGTAAAAAGACTCTTTTGAAGAGAGGAGGAAGAGGAAGAAGAAGATGCAGAGCAAAGAAGGACAATACTATCCTAAGTTGGGATTTCCCTGCAGGAAAGATCAGTGTAAAGGGAACTTTATAATGAGGGGTCTTCAATGATAATTACGAAAAAACTACACATGGATTTCACATTCTTTTCACCAAAATACTTGTACTTTAATTCCATTTCCACAAGCTTTCTTAAGTTTTCTTGTATGACCTGACAGAAAAAAATGTGTAAATTTCCAGAAAGCAGAAGGCCTCATAGCCTTCAAAATAGGCCAAATACAAACTATGAATGTTTAATAAAATCTATGCAATACTAAACATTAAAACATTTACATTCTCCCCCTCTTACTAAAAGCACATCATGCTAAGGAATAAAATTACATTTGCATAGTTGGAGACTACATCACATCTCTATTAAAAGAACAACAACAACAAAAATCAACCTTCTAACATTCCCTCCCCTCCCGAACAAAACCATTTTGCTTAGATTTAAAGATAAGAAGGCACCTCTAAGAGAAGCCTACACACAGAAATCAAAGCCAGAAAGAAATAACAAACACCGCAAACTGAATAATATTGGAAATCAGCTCTAATTCAGGTTACTCACACTCACCACTGTGGCCACCACAAGACTCCCCGCTCCACCTATTAAAAACCCTAGGTTGTTTCCCGTTCCAGGCCACAGTTCTCTGTCCCAGCCTCACTGTTAAACACTATGGTGTTAGATTTCCAATATTGAAGCTTTATATTAAAAAGCATTTTAAAAGGACCACGGGTGAAGGATTACAGGGCCCAAGGGTATTCCAATACCCTCAAAAGGAAAACCACCTCCTGGTAGGGAAGTCACTTTCATCACCCCAAGACCACTGAAGCTCCAGTGGGAAAATGTGAGCTCATGTGGTTAATTATGGCTATTGCAGGCCATGCAACCTCAGATGTCACATTCTGTTGCCAATCACTTTAGCTGAAAAACCAAAAGGTTTAAGGTTTCCAGCATTCCAAGATCTGAAAGACTTTTTACCTGCCAAAGCCAAAACCCGGCTCTCTGGGGTGTGCTTTTCCAGTAAGCATTAATGACGTCCCCAACACCTAATGCAGAGCAGAGGTTTATATTCTTTATGCTTCTCTGGGGGTTAGAAAGGTCACAGATGATAGTTTTGCTGGTGAGAAGTTAGAGGGGGATTGAGGGTCCAGGGAAGAACAGAAATGAACTGTAAGACTCAGGTATGTGAAAAAGATCCTAATTCAAACAACGTTTTAAAGGGGCTTGAAAACAAATACCCACCGTCTCCTCATCATAACTATTTCTGATTTGTTTTTAAATGTAGGTAGTCACTCAAGGTTGCAGTTTTGCATACTTTTAATAACAATAAATTCCACAAACACGCAATGGCCATGACAACATTATAAATCCATTCAAATGTTCCTTTGATTTATTTAAATGCATCCAAGTACAAGAAGTGATCTAAAAGCTCTTACCATCCTGCCTTCCCAATCACTGAGGCAGCTGGTTTGTTAGGGAACCAAGCACCCACTGATCCAGACAGGACAAAATATTTAAGACTCTAATCACTGCCACAGCATCTATGGACTCATTCCATGTTCTCAATGAGACACTGTTTGACATATGGACTCTCCTTTCCAAGAAATCATGCCTGCATAAAGGGATACAGACACAGAAGGAAATCTGGGTCTCATTACCACAAAAGGCTCTCGTGTTATGGATTACTTAAAAGCACACACGCACAAACATTTCTTTTTTTTTTTTAAAGCTAAATGTCTCAGTCGATGGAACTCAGATGAATACCCTTCACTGGACAGTTTTCTCCCTTTGCATCCAGGTCTCTTTGGCAACTTCTAACAGTAACTTACCCATTCAGAAAAGCCCAATACTGTTGGGCCAGCTATGGTGGAGTTTCCCAAGCAGTATCAACCCATTAGTGAAAGTCTGCTCCGGCACAGTTTCATGAATATCACAGAATAACCAGTTTGGAGTTCCTGCACTAGACTGTCGCCCAGAATGCAGCGGCTATAGGACACTAAAAAGCTGTCGAGGTTTAGAGGAGGTTAGTATTCACAGCAGGGAGGTAAATTGCATCATGACCAGAATATGAACCTTCGAGTCAGGCAGCCCAGGGATAACATTAGCTTTACTACCGGCTAGTGTGAGCCCCTGGCAAAATTAACCCATCTCTCTGCCTCAGTGTTCTCGTCTTTAAAAAAAATTGACAGTAATCCTTTTCTTTGCAGAAAGAATTAATTCTCACCAATACTGTGAGAATTAAAGTAGTAAGTGTCACATCACACTTGAGGGACCCACCATGTTTCCATATTTCTACTCACCAAACCTAAAATGTCCTCACACTATTCTTTCAACAGGGAACACTGTCTGATCTTTCAAGACAGCTCAGACAGCATCCTCTCTAGAAAAGTTTTCCTGAACCCATCTGACAGAACTGATTCCCACTTCTTCAAGTCCCCCATACCTAGTAAAAACTTCCATGTAGCTAACATAGAAAGTGAATTCAATAATCTTTTGCTTATTTATTTAGATTTTTGGCATAGGATGCATGTGCTAGCCAGAGAGAGAGAGAGAGTGAAAAATCACCCCCATCCCCCAGGAGTCATGGCCATGGCACAATCCCTTCTCCTTGGGATTTTGGGCATGCATGCACATGCACCCAAGCATGTTTCTCAAGCTGCCAGGTCCAGGACTCGAACTGTGGAGTCGGATGTGGGATCCAGCACCTTAACCACTATGCCACGTGCTGGCCCACTATAAATATTTCCCGATTGGCTTGATTGCAAACTCGATGCCCTCACTGGGCTATCATGTCTCTGAGGTGGGATCAATGTTTTAGCCTCTCTGTACACTATTAGCACAGTAGGTGACATACTCAGGGCACTCAACACATTTAGCTCATGGAAGTGCCCCACAGACTGCTAACACCTGATTTAAAAGTCCAATACTACAGCATGTGCTTCTTAAAATTTCTCATTCCTAGGAGTCACAGGGAGTAAAGCTACTTTACAACAAAATTAAACATTTATTTCATTTTATCTCCTATTTCCTTTTTCAGCAACTGCACTAAAAAACTACACTAAGTTTTTAAAGGCAAGAGTGATTGTATTCGTTTTTTGGGGTATTCTAAGCACAGACAGCTATAAAAGCTATGAAAAATCAGGAAACAAGGTACTTCAAAGAAAACAAAAATAGAATCAAGAAACATGCCAGAGTTGATTACAAGTGACAAATCCCCATTACTGATACTCCTGCTTCAAATTGTTCTGCATTTAGTAGCCAGAGTGACTTTCTTCTTTCTTTCTTTTTTTTTTTTAAAAGGTTTTTGCCACAAGACATGTGCACTTGCCAGAAAAAGAGAGAAGGAAAGTGAGAAGTCATCTCTCAGAGGGGACGGCCACGCCACAATCCTTTCTCCTCCATCCTCTTCCTGGGATTTTGGGCATGCACGCACACACATGTGCCTGGCGTGATCTTCTTTCTTTTCTCTCTTTTTTTTTTTCAAAAATATTTATTTAATTTTATTTGCTTATTCTTATTCTTCAATTTGGCCAGAAAGAGACAGAGAGGGAGAGTGAACAAACAAGCTGCCAGGTCCAGGACTCGAACCGTGGTCAAGTCCAGTGCCTTAATCACTATATCACCTGCTGGCCCCCAGAGTGACTTTTAAAAGCTACTCTTGCTCATGCAAGGTTTCAAGAGGCCTTTCTGAAGACTTCAGCTGTTTCCCACTTCACTGAGAACAAAATGTAAAGTACTTACAGTGGCCGCAAGGCCGTGGCCAACCTCCTACCTCCTCCAAGGCCCCTTTTCTCTTGCTCAGTGGCACTCAGCCACACAGGTCTCGTCTCTTCTCTGTCCTCCTACCTTCCCTCCTTTCTTTCCCTCATGGCCTTCCTCCCTCCTTGGCAACTTATTCCAGTTATATTTAATGATATGTTCTATACGAACTCTTCTTGCAAATGTTAACTCAGTTAATAACCATGGTGGATTAGAGATGTAATCTCATTGTACAGGGAAAGAAATTAAGCTAAGATAATTTGCTTGAAATATAGGTCTATTCTCTCATACCACGGCCTTGAGTTTTCTCAGACATGCCAAGCCCATTCCTCCTCCATTGTGACCTTTGCACTTGCTTCCCCTCCCAGGGATGCTCTTCCCCAGTGGTGGCACAGACTTCTCTCAGTCTTCAATTTTTCTGTTAATTGTTTCTCCTCAGAGATGTCTTCTGTGGTGGTTTTATCTAGAGCAGGTTCTCCCATTCCTTGTGATAGAATGTTCCTTTTTAAGTACTTGATAATTATTATCAATATATAATTATTAATTATTATTTTCTTGGTTATTGACCATCTCCCTCGATCAGCTGCACACTCCATGAAAGGAGAGAACATCTTTGCTGTGTTTCCCCTGTTATATCCTCAAAACCCTATACAGTATCTGGAAAGTAGTGTTCACTAAATAAATGATTTTTTCAACGAATGAATGTTCTGTGTCCTGGGACCTTGGTACAGGGCTCAAGGTCCTCAATAAGTTTGTTAAATAAATGAGGGAAATGATATAGCATGGGCTTCAAGATGCCACAACTTTGCCCACAATTAACACCAAAGCACATTCTTACGACTTACAGAGACTGAAGGAGCACTGGGCAATCCAAACCAGACCAACCCCAGCTATACCGTTACCTAGCTTGTGGTCTCAAATCACTGAGTATCGCTTTCCTGCTAAGTTTCCTTTGTTCATTTTTGTGAGGATTAAAGATGAAGCAAAATCTCATGCCTTTACAGATACTGGCAATATCGCACTGAATTTTCACTATAATCATCAAAGACGGGAAGGGCATAAACCAGTATGTTCCAACTATTGGTTAGGAAATCAAGTCAAAGGCTCCAGACTTGCTCCGAAGTGCACAGTTTACAGAGGAGAATGTAGGATTCGAACACAGGTTTTCTAACATCTAGCTTATCATTCCTGTTATGGCATGTCCCCACTACTTATTTGTTGTAAAGGCCAATGTGGGTGACTAATTAAAATACTCTGAAATGTTCAAAGACCACAAATAAATAGTTTATTTACAGAGAAACAGAAAAGTAATGCTCTTTTCTAAAATAACTTCTTCCCAAATATTGGGTAGTTGGAAAAGTCATGATGTATATTTTTCTACGTTTTTCTCGGCAAAAATGTATCATACATTTCTGGCAACCTGATAGATAACGTGCTAGCTTTGAGAAAACCTGTAAAGATATATTAATAGGTCTCAAAGCATTGTTTAGGCTAACAGAAAAGAACCTGCTCTACTAACAGTAAAAAAATAACAGTAAAAATAATCTCCTTGGCAAGACTCTTTGGCATATTGGTAAAAGAGATGACTCACATTCTCTAATACCTTTAATATAATACAACTTTTTTTTCTTTTTTTTTTTTTTTTTGCTATAGGGTGTGGGTGCCTATGCTTGCCAGAGACAAGAAAGATAGAGAGGGAAAGTGCAATATCACCACCCCCCAGCCCCCCGTATCCCTTCTCTTCCATTCTCTTCTTGGGATTTTGGGAATGCCATCACATGTGCCCAGGGTGTTTTTCAAGCTGCTGGGTCTGGGACTCAAACAAGACAATTGACCATGTGGGATCCATCACACCCAGGAATACAACTTTTTAAATAACAATAGAGCAGATTAATGTTTGCTCACCTTCTGCTTCCAGACACACATAACCTTTTTATGAAAATCAAACCAAAAGGGGAGACTGTTAATATTCTTAAGAATCCTACTGCCTGATTTGCACCCACTTGCACATTACTTTCTTTTAAATTATTTTCTCTTAAATTTCAAATATAAGGTAAAATAACTATTTTTCCACGATTAGATAAAATATTTTGTTATGTCTCCTATCAGGGAATCTGACTCTACACACTTGCAACTGAGAAGGGACAGGAAGTCCAATATCCTTCTAGACAAAGTGCTATAACCAACATTCTAAGATAACCCATTCCTATATATTACACACACCAAGTGTCAAGAAGTAAAATAAAATAAAATACCTTGGAAGTCCTCAGAATTGGGTAACTTGACGCCGCATACAAAGTAATCCTTATGCTCATTCTGTGGATTAAAGAATAAATTTAAATTCTCTTTATGTAAGCAAAGAAACCTACATCAAATCTCAAAGAATTTAGCAGGTCAGTGTTGATTCAAAGACAATACTATCCTAGACTCAAAATATTGTAACTGTTGAAGCTGGATAATGAGTATATAATTCATTCTACTACTCTGTCAAAGTTTATATTAACTTGCAATTTTCTATTATATAAACATCCCTTGGCCAATTCATATCTATAAATGATTTAACAAGATTCTGTGAGCACACTCAAATCCTATTAGCTTTCTTCCTTAAAAATCAACATTTTGTGGACAACAGGTAGCATAGTTGTTAAGGCCCTGGACTCCCACATGGGCAACCGCAATTTCAGTCCTGGACCTGGTGGCTTGAAAATCATGCTGGGAATGTGTGCATGCCCAAAATCCCAGGAGGGAAATGGAGGAGAAGGGATTGCGGCAAGGCCACCCTCCTCTGGTGGTGATTTCTCACTTTCCTTTTCTGTCTCTCTCTGGTGAACACACGTGCCCAATGGCAAAAACCTAAGATAAATAAATAAATAAAGGCAGTCTTTTAAATTGTTTTTTATTTAAAAAAAAAATCAAATTTAGCAGACTTGGTTCTCTTAAAAATAATCCTACTCAGTTTATTTTTGCATTTATTCTAAGGAACTAGGTTCAATGATTTAAAATCCAGACAGTGACCTCAGGAATCTATTAAGTAACTAATAAATATAAATTATCGAGCAATTATATTTTTAAAGCAGCGCACATGTATTTGCATGTATCTATCAGAAATCGTGGTACTGGAAAATATGGTTGAGTGAGGATCCAAAAAAATACAGAAATAATTTGGTATTCTTTCAGGTAATAAGAACATCCCATTATCAAATTGATATAAAAAATAAAATTGTAGAACCTAAGGCCAACTAAGTCTAAATATTTTAAATTTAAATTTATTTATTTACAGTCATTTACATCATTACAACATACAAAATGAGATTTCCAATCCAGAATACACTGTACATTGGCTCAATCAAGCACATCAACATACGTGTTATTGTCAACAAATAATTTTCCATTTCTTGTTTCCTGTAAATTTTGCCTTTTTTTTTTTTCCATCCTTGATTCCCTATCTCTCATTCTCTGCTGTGACCCACCGCTGTGCCCCACCCTCCTCCCACACTGTCTCTGGTATCCATGGTTGCTTTCTATGCCTTTCCCCCCCATTTTATTGATTTGCTAATGAACTTAATCTAAATATTTCCAATAGCAAGTGCAGTTGATATATACATATCCATGAACACAAGTCTGACTTTAGGCATAAACCTCAGTGAGTAGAATGAACATACTATAAAGTAGCACCTAGCTGGGGATATATTGCTTACTGGAGTCATCAAATACGCATTGTTTTTAATTTAAAGAAAGACAGTTTTCATGTTTGTTTTCTCCTGAAACTTTTTTAAAATTAATTAATTTACATTCATCGCCTAAGCATCGTCACAGCATACAAAATGTGGTTTCCCATCCAGAATATACTGTATAGTGGCTTTGTGTGTGCAATATATATATATACATACATACATATATATGTGTATGTATGTATGTATATATATTTATCCCCATGTCTGACCCTCTGCCCTTTCTCACCCTCTTTTCACACTATCTCTGGTATCTACAGTTGTCTTCCATTCTTTTTCCTCCCACATTTTATTGATCACACAATTTCTTAAATAATCTAACTACTTTCAATAGCAAGTTCAGCTGGTAATTTCAAGAAAAGCAGTTTTGAATTGGTAAGGAAATTTCCTTAAAACTTAAAGCCTGGAAACAGGTTAGTATTCTGTTCAAATAGTAAGTACATGAACCTATTGACAACTCAAGACAGGACAAAAACTCTCAAAACCGGACAACAAAGCTTAGAAGAAAAGCACCAATATTTTAGTCAAAAGTCACAGAATGCTAGTTCACCAGTTCAGTCTCATATATTCATCCATCTTCTGTGGTGGTTTGATCTTCCCAACTGAATTCTGGGATATAATATTCAACTCCAGCCATGTTTCCAAGATTAAGTTGGCCATTTTCTTAGTTTTTGAACTCTTATTTCTGTGTGTCTGCATTTAATTTTTCTGACATAGCACTCCCTTGAGAACTTCTTGGAGATCTGGTCTGATGCTGGTAAATTCTTTCAGGTTTTATTTATCTG
>NW_006159505.1:5015750-5036617 GCF_000334495.1 Tupaia belangeri chinensis | reverse complement strand
TTTTTGGGCAATTTTCTCAGTCTTCGTGGTGGATTTTTCTAGGCCAGCAATTTTCTCTTCTGTCTGAGATTCTATCTTCTATATGATCTAGTTTGTTTTTAATACTTTCAAGGGAGATTTTTGACTTCCTGTATTATAGCCTTCATCTCTAACAGTTCAGTTTGATTCTTTTTTAAAGTGTGTAATTCCTCTTTTAGATCTTTCCTCACCTCCTAGAACTCATCAGCTCCTTTCTCCTTTCTCTTCTGCAGTTCATTGTCTCTCTTCACTTCCATCTCTGTTAGCTTCACCATTATGAATGTTCTAAATTCTTGGAATTCTAAATTCTATGGAAATCATGGAAATGTCTGTGGATAAAGAAGAGTTATGCTTTTCCCTTGGAGGAGAGGTATTTTCTTGCTTTCCCATATTTCTTGTGGCCCTGTGGTGATTTCTAGTCATCTGATGGATGGTGTGTTTCTTCCCACACTTGAAGTTCAATCTGAGCATCCAGGAGCATGCAGAAAAGGAAACAGAGAGAGAAACAACAGTAACAAAAACAACCAAGAAACAGAGAAAAGAGAAGAAAAAAAAATTTTTTTTAATTATTTTTTTTTAAAAAAAGCAAAAATTAGAAAACCACTAGTTCTCAGGAGCCATGAAGGTGTCTTCTGAGGTCCTGCTCCCTTGCCTCTCCTCGGTTTGGAGGGGTAGAGGGGATTATTAACAAGATAAAGGGAAAGGAGGGGCTGAAAGCCAAGAAAATGCTTTACTTTTAAAAAATTTAGAAAAGAAAAATTACAAAAAAATGAGAAGACAGACAGAAGGCTTGAAAGGCTTCCTACCACTCGAGTTTGTGGGCTGGAGGCTGAATTATTAGTGGAAAATCTTCATTTCGCTTATTCCTCTGAAATCACTAGTTTCAGGAGCCATGAAAGTGTCTTCTGAAGTCCTGCTCCCTTGCCTCTCCACTTGAGTTTGTGGGCTGGAGGCTGAATTATTAGTGGAAAATCTTCATTTCGCTTATTCCTCTGAAATCACTAGTTTCAGGAGCCATGAAAGTGTCTTCTGAAGTCCTGCTCCCTTGCCTCTCCCTAAGTCTACATATTTTAAAAGACATATTAGCTTCTGAATGGATCATTGAGCACATCAGATTTAGACAAGAGCTATTAGTTTTTGTGAGAGGAAATTTCAAATGGAAATCAACTTTTCAAAAAGAAAAATCTTTTCGGAAAATTTGAAACTTACCAAATCAATAGGATAAATGTAGGAAAGCTCAGAGAGTAATTGCCTGCAACGAATTGTCAACTGAGCATTAGTCTTCAAAAAGAGTTCTCTAATGAGGAAAGAAAGAAAAGTACATGTATTAAAAAAAAACTCTGGTATATTTCCTAACATTTATGTCTACATTATTAATGCAAAGAAAGATGAAATGGTCTGTAGTAGTGCATGGAAACTCGGAAACAGAAATAATATTAATAGCTACCATGAGTCCTGACTGATCTCTATATAGTATCAATCAAGCTAACTCAGTATACAGTAGCTATACTGAGGGCCACTGTGTGTGCCCAGCACCACGCAAAGAGAGACAATCATTTACTGAGCACCTACAACGATGTGCAGCGACATTACAACGGGAATAGGTAGATATTATCATACCCACTTATAAATTAGGAAACAAGATTTTGAGAAGCTGAGTAAGCTGATCAAAGTCTCATAGCCAATATTTAGTGAGGCCAATTTGATTTTTGGAAAGATCCAGAGAATATTTCTTCAAAAAAAGTATTCTTTCACTTATAATTACATATTATAACTACCTCAAAAATCAACCTGTTCGGAACCAGCAGTTAGTGTAATGGCTATGTCGCTGACTCCCATGTAGTCGACCGCGGTTCACGTCCCGGACCCGGTGGCTTAAAACTCACGTCGGGCGCATGTGCGTGCATGCCCAAGATCCCGAGAGGAGAATGGGGGAGAAGGGATTGTGGCTTGACCATCCCCCCTGGGGGGTGATTTCTCGCTTTCTGTCTCTCTGTCTCTCTCTGTCTGTCTGGCGAGCGCACACGCCCTATAGCGAAAAAAACCTCTCAAAAAAAAAAAATTAACCTGTTGAAATGCTAGAAAAATAATAAAGTAAAAACAAGTAAAATGTTATAGAATGACCTAATTCTTCTCTTAAAGTACTTAAGAATATAAAACCAGTAGGTAAAGTACCCATAGAATAAATTACCTTTTCAACTATGTTAACAATTTAAGAACAAAAGAAATTTAGGAAAAATCATAGGTCAACGTAGAATGGAGGAGTCAGCGGGTGGTGTGGTGATTAAAGCACTAGACACTCCCACATGGCCGACCGCACCTGGAGTCCCAGATCTGGTGGCTTGCTTTCTCACTTTCCTTCTATCTGTGTGTCTGTCTACCTCTGGTCAAATGAAAATGAATGAATGAATAAATAAAATTAAATAAACAATTCTTTAAAAAGAAAAGTAGAATGGAAAAGTGGTATAATGCAAAGAGCATTTGCACAATATGAAACATCTATATGGTCTTTGTTATTGGTTCCTATCACAGCATCTAAAACCCTTGGAATTTCCTGAATAACAGGAACACCTTTTGTTACTCATAATGAGCCCCTTTGGATCACAACAGAGTTTATGCCAGTGAAGTGACTTAGGATGGGACCGATCTGGGATCTGACACTCTCTCCAGGTAGAAAAATATCCCAACTGAATTAAATTATAGGACTCCCAATTGGTATATCCTGGAGAATCTAGTGTCAGAAATGTTGTGTCAAATGACATGTGGGAGTAGGAGAAACACTTTAGTTTTTCCCATCTAAAACAGCACTGAAGACTTAATGGGATCTGATCCTGTCTTTGCTAGAGAGCAGGATAAATAGTAACTTCCCAGAGCCTTGCATTCCATCTCAATGAGATTCCAAACTGAAGAGACTACAACAGATGTCTCTGTGGTTCTTTTTAGACTGAGCATTTTTGAATCCTCACTTGTTAGGATTCCCAAAGACAAATGCAGAATAAGAGGACTTTCTAGGAAAAGAAAGTGAAGAGGAGCAAAAGTACAGAGGTGGCAGTGGATTAAGCACACACTAGAAATAAATAAAGAGAAAAGCTATTACCATTTGTTAAATGAATGTTGGGTAGTGACTAAAGTCAACTAAGGTTGGCCAGTGCCAACTTATTGAAAGCTATTTGAAAGTTAAGCTAAGGAATTTCCACACAAGGAAGAGAAAAATTAGGATAAAATAGTATGTTCAAAGGAAAAGTCTGATAGCAATACAGAGGATGAAGCAGAAAGACAGAGAAACTAATGTGACAGAGAATATCTAGGGTCTGCTGAGGTAATTCTCATAAGCTAACACCCATAAGTATGAAGAAATTAAGAAAAGTTAGCAGGCTAAACCGCATGCAGAAGAAAGGAAGATTCACACACAAAGCCACAATGTTGTGGCCTGAGAAACTGGAAGAACAGTGTTTGTGTTTCTTATTATGGCCACATAACCTCTACCGCAATGCATAATCCATACTGGGCACTTAATAAATATCTGCTGAATGAATGAAAGTGGTGCTGAAGCATATGGGATATAAATTAATATCAGCGGCTCGTAAAGAAGGCTACTTTTTCAAGTCTATTTTCACAGTAAACACCACTCACAGAGAGTATTCTCAGGTTGCGTTTACCTTTTGGCAGTGCACTCCTTCCTCAACTCATTTAGGGATTCCTTCTGGAGTTGAAGCTTGAGGTGCTCAGTTGAAAACGCACTTCCTGGAGAGAGGGATGGAAGGAGATAATTCTAAATGTAACATCACAGATAGGCTTGCTCAGTCATAAGCGAGCATGCAGGGCCCAGCCCCCTGACTGTGAGAGGAAAATGAGTTAGAAGGCCAAGTGGATAGAGTATAGAGGTATTCAAGGGAGAATAAGTAGAATACACTTCTCTGTTGGTTCACTTCTCATACAAGTCAAGCATCTAGCAGGAGCCGAAGAATTTTAGAACCCTCTGAGAAACAATGTTTCTCAATTGTTAACCAAGAAATCTTGAAAACAGTGGTTAGCACCAGGTGGTATTCTGTGGTGATGCAACTGGGAAAAATCCTGGGTTCGCATCCCAGGTTCATGCATACATGCCCATGTGATACAAGACAGCTGAGACTGGAGATGGAGTGTGGCATGAGAATCCTGTTGGAGATGATCTTGGCCACTCTCCTGTCTTTCTCTTTCTCTCTCATGGATAAAATTTTAAAACTTACAAATGTTATATAAAGACATTATTCAAAGTGTAACATGTAGAGCAGAAAAAACAACTTGCCTTTTGACTATTACAATTCAGTTCATAAGCATAAATAGCTTGTATGAACTTTAATCTTGTTTGTAAATATAAGCAGTTATGGTGAAAAGTATACTGTACAGGAAATAGATATTTTGACTTTTCCATATTATGTCACAAGCATTGTTACCTGTTGCTAGCCTGAGCTATGGTTGTGTACAATTTAACTCCATAAATGTGAATTATAGGCGTATTCCACATTCTAACTAATTCCCTATCCCCCAATCCTATTGCAGTACCTTTCATTTCCTTTAAGCATTTGCTTTAGAGTGAGTCTGATTAGTTAGGCTCAGATATAGGAAAACTAAACATTGGAAGGTACTTCAGAAAAATCGATCAAAACTCTAAAAGTCACTTCGTAGGAAGTAATAATACTGAGGCAACAGTGTACTCAATCTGTACAGAGATTAATTAGATTAGTTATACACTATCAACCTGGACATTATATGACTGGTGGTATGTCCTAAGGCTATCACACCAGAAAATAATGATGTCCATCTTTAAGACTATGTATATATCCTACTTCTCATCTAAATTTCTCCCTACATTTAGCCTTGATTGGTGATTTCTGCTTGAACCAGTCTTCTCTGTGATGGGTACTAAATAATATTCCCACTCCAATATACCCTCCATATGTACTGGTCACACTCACCATTCTTCTATGAGCTAGACTCCATTAAGTATCTATTACTAGTGTGGAATCATAGATTCCTTTTTGTTTTTCAATGATACATAATTATTTTGATGCTCAAGTAAATGATTCCAGATTCTGCCAGTGTCTCTTATCAACCCTGTTCCTGTATCCTAATTTCTGTAGGATCTGTAGTAACGTCTGCCTCTCACTCCCGATACTGGTTAATTTCAGTCTCAGTCAGTCTGGCTACAGACTTACCAATTTTAGTGCCCAACTTTCAGGCAGACCAGGCCAGGGATTCAAAGGTTATCATGTGAAATCTGATTTCTCTTGAGAAGTGTATTGCTGCTGAATTTATAGAGACAGTCCCAAAATAATTTATGATTTCTCTTATTTCCTCGTTGACCTGTAGTTTATTACATGTGTGTTGTGTAATTTCCAAATATTCGGAAGGTTTTTTTGTTGTTGTTTTGTTCTTTTTTTTTGTGGGGGGGAGAGGTTTTTGCTATAGGGCGTGTGCGCTCGCCAGACGGACTGAGAGAGAGAGACATAGAGACAGAAAGCGAGAAATCACCCCCCAGGGGGATGGTCACACCGCAATCCCTTCTCCTCCATTCTCCTCTCGGGATCTAGGGCACGCACACACAGGCGCCCAGCGTGAGTTTTAAGCCACCGGGTCCGGGATGCGAACCATGGTCGACTACGTGAGAGTCCAGCGACATAGCCATTACACTAATTGCTGGTTCCCAAATATTTGGAAGTTTTCAGACATCTTTTTATAGTAATTTCTAGTTTATTTCTCTTTTGGTGGGAGAACATACTAGGTATGATTTTAATTATTTTGTATTTGTTTTACAGTACCAAAAATAGTTTGTCTTAATGTTCCACATATACTTGGAAATTAATAATACACTTACTGCCTGCATTTAGTAGAGTGAAATATTGCCAGTTAGGTCAAACAACCTGATAGTGTTGTTAAAGTCTTTTATCCTCCTATGATTTGTGTGTCTCCCTAAAATTCATATAGTGAGATTTGGTTGTGATGAGATTAAGATGGTAAAAACTTAATCAGACTATATGGTGTTGAAAAGTAGGGCCTTTGGGGAGAGAATAGGATCTGGGTCATGTGACCAGGGGCCCCTATAACGGATTTCTGATGGGTTTATAGGAGAGCAAATGAGACCAGATCAGAAATAACACAAAGACATATGCTCCTGTTCTCTCACAATATGACTTACTGCATGGCCTTAGGACCCCACCAATAGGAACACCCAGCAAATGTGGCCCATGGAGCTGGGACTGCTAAACCATAAGCTCAATAAACCTCTATTTTAATAAATTGCCTAGTTTGAAGTATTTATTTGTTATCAGCAATAGAAAGAACTACAGTATATCTTTGCTGACTTTCTGTGTTCTATCAATTACGAGATGAGTGTTGTAATACTTAACTATGTGTACACTTGGCTAATTTTTTCATTTCTATTCATTTTTCCTTTCTATATATTGAAGACCCATTGTTATATTCACACATATATAGAATTGTTATCTCTTTTGGTGGACTGATCTCCTCGCCATTATGTAACATCCATCTTTATCTCAGCTAATATTCCTTGTTCTGAAGTTTATTTCATCCAATTATAATATAGCTACTCCAGTTTTATTTTGATTGATATCTATATAGTATATTTTCTCATCTTTTTACTTCTATATATCTTTGTATTTAAAAATAGTTTCTTAGGACCAGCAGATGGCTATGTCGCTGGAATCCCCTGTAGTCAATGACAGTTTGAATCCCAGACCTGGCATCTTAAAATTCACACCAGGTACATGTGCATATGTGCCCAAAATCTTGAGAGGAGAATGGAGGGGAAGGGATTGTGGTGTGGCCATCTCACTTTGGCGTGTGTGTGTGTGTGTGTGTGTGTGTGATTTTTCACTTTCTGTCTCTCTTTGTCTCTCTGGTGACCACACATGCCCTACAGTAAAAATCTCTCCTAAAAAATTTAAAATAAAATAAAATTGGTTTCTTGTAAATCAGTATATATTTGGGCCTTTTTATTATGTGTATGTGTGTGTGTTTCTTTTAAAATTTGCTATAGGGTAAATTTGCTTGTCAGAGAGAGAAAGACAGAGAAAAAGAGAGAGAGAGAAAGTGAGAAAACAGCCCCTCACGAGGGATGGTCACATCACAATCCCTTCTCCTCTATTCTCCCCTTGGAATTTTGGACTTGCACACACATGCCCCCAGTGTGATTTCCAAGCCACTATGTCTGGGACTTGATCCACACAGTCAGTTATGTGGGATTTAGCTGCTTTAACCACTACACCACCAGCTGCCCCCTCTTGTGTTTTATGTCAATGTGGACAACCTCTCTTTTTTTTAAAACAATGGGATTATGTCCCAATAAATTCATTTTATCAATTAAAAATATCTTAAGTCAAAAATGGACATTTTGTAGACATACTGGGATGTGCAAATACAAAATGCAATCTGAATAAAATGCCAGCAAAACAGTATACTGAAGGGTACCAGCTGTGTACCCTCACAATTGCAGAGTATTGGACTATGCATTGCTACCTTGGAAAAAGAACGAAAATCAAAATATACCTTTACCAAATGCATATTGTTTTTGTACCACAACAAAGTTGAAAAGTCATAAGTCAAATCATTGTGAATTGAGGACCATCTATATTTTTATTTCAACCATTTCTGGAGATGTCAATTTCTTTGTGTACTGTCTTTCTGCTAAGGAATTTCCTTTAACATTTGTTGAAATACATGTTTGCTAGTGATGATTTTCTTATTTTTGCCTGGGAAAGCTGTTATATCACATTCATATATGGAAAATATTTTTTTCGAGATATATAATTCTGGGTTTGATTCCTTATACATCAGGCTACTTGAATGCCCCAAAATCTTAGTTCTCTGATGGATTCAAGAAAAGTTATGACTTTGTCTTGCTTGTTAGGTAGAAGTTTAAGTCCTTTCAGCTTTGACATTCCAGGCAGAAGCTAGAAATCAAATCTGAGAATATTAATTTGATTTCTTAAAAGATCTTCCCTGTTCTTTGTATGTTCTATTTTGGGGAAGTCAACTATTCTTTTTGTTCAACTTGGTCTTGTTCATACTGTTTTCCTCAAATATTTGATGATCCTTGGTTCTCGCTTCAAATCCATGAATAAATTATTAGATCAGACAACTGCTTCAGGTTTCCTTTGAAGCAGTGAAGATTTATTTATATAAAAGGCTTCATTCCTCAGTGCCAGCTCAGTATGGGTGAGCAGGTTCTACTAACTATTAGGCATTCCTTCAGAGTATAGAAGCTGGGAGAAGGTAGTACCTATACTTTAAGCTACCACAATGGTCAAATAAAGAGAACTTTACTTTGGAACTGTGTTATTTTAGGGTATTTCACTCCTAAGTAGCGCTTCCTTTAATGTTTAAGTTGGGGTCAGCTGTAAAAGTCTGCAGTCACTTTAGGCTCTAATCCATCTCTCTATCATGCCAAATACTTATGCCATGGGACCTAACCAGGTCAAGAATCCCTTATGTTTAGAAAGCAACTAGAGTAAATGCTATGGAGAGTCACCCTAGATACATGGGGGAAAGAGAACGGAATAGTTGGCCCATACATCTTGATTATACTCTAGTTAGTGCCTCACTCATCTGTAAACTTCCTGTGGGTTCTCTCTACCAGGAACCCCCACTACCACCTTTTCTGTTTGTGTTCTAGGCTGCAGTATTTTTCCAACCCAGTATACTCATCAAAACAATCCTATCTTCTTTGTGTCTTTGAAAACTGTGTCAATCTTTGCTTCTCCCATAGCACACTCTTTTGTTTTCACCACCACTGTGAATTTATTCTTCAGGCATGTATCTTTGCTATATCTTTATTGAATCAATAAGCCCTTGAGAGAGAAAAGGCAAATGCATATGCCTGGTCTAGCATCCTCCAAAATTGCTTTCTGAAATATTTGGCCCTGTCCAAGCATATATCAATGTGTCTATATTAAGATTGCCTCTCTATTCAGTAAGAATACAAGTCAGACATTGTAATTTTAATAACAAAATGTCAGTGTTGGCGCCTATAAATCTAATAGCTAAAGAATATGAATCTTGCTTCCCTCGATGTAACAAAACACAGGCTCTCCAGACTCTCTCAACTCTCTCTCATCAGAGAGTTTAGTCTCAGACTGGCCAAAGGCCAGCTCACGTCAAAATTACAGTTAAAACCAATAAACTGCCATTCTGCTGGGTTTTCTATAAGTCAGATGACCAAAAAGCAATATACTTGAACTACTTTAGCTTCCTCCCCTGCAGAAAAGCCTTTTCTGTATGATGATTTATGATGCTGTCCTTCTCAAGGGTTAATAGACATTCCTTACTGTAACTTCTGTAAAATTGCAATTGACTATATTTCATTATGACATTTAATGTCTGGCACAGAAGATACTACATGCTAAATTCCTTTCAGAATTTAGTGTTAAAGAGATTTTTTCTCCCTTTAAAAAACTGATAAGCTTCCTGTAATAGGAAGGCACTGGGAAGTAGGTGATACACTTCATACCTTCAGTAACTGACTTGATTGCTGAAGTCAGAGCTAATTTTAGACCTTAAAACAATAGGCAGATCATGTGGGAGACAGGATACTGTAGTCAGAAGCCCATGGACGTAAGAATCAGGTATGGGCTAAAATCCTGGAACTTAATGCCATTTTCAAGACTCTAGTCAAGTCTCCAATCCTCTGTGCTTCATTTTCCTCATCTGTAAAATGTGGATAATTTTATTTTTGTTTGATATTTGCATTCTTTGTGCCTGCCCCCATAAAGCTCTAAGTGGGTAGAGAAAATTATGTTCCTGACCTGGTTGATTTTCTTTGAAATAATAACCACAGATAACAAAATAGGCCTACTGTCTAGCAATTCTACTATAATTCCCCAATTAGTTTGCTTTATGACCCTTAGAGATGACTATCGCTCATATTCTTACAATCCTTAAACCTATCACTAACTTCAAAAATTGGATAATGACCATGTTTCATAATATCCTGAAGAATTCCCTGAGAGTCCCACCCACCGTTGATCAATAAATGCACCTGTTACAATTCCATTTTCTCAGCTTTCTCCTCCTTTTCAATGGATAAAATAAATATCTCCATCTATACTCCAAATTCTTTCTCATTCCAAGCCTATCTCATACTATTCTCTTTTTTTTTTTTTTTTTTTTTTAGAGATTTTTGCTATAGGGCTCATGTGCTTGCCAGAAAGACACAAAGACAGAAAGCGAGAAATTACCCCTCAGGGGGATGGCCCATGCTGGAATCCCTTCTCATGCATTCTCTTAGGATCTTGGACATGCATACACCTGCACTTGAAGTGAGTTTTAAGTCACCGGGTCCTGAATTAGAACCACAGTTGACTTCGTGAGAGTCCAGCAACATAACCATTATACCATCTGCTGGTCCTCTCCTACTATTTAAACACATTATGTTAGAACTAGCTATGGTACCTTGGTTTTATTCCACCAAGCCCTTTCTACATTTAGGCCTTTTCGCTTGCTATTCTCCCTATCTGACTCTCAGCAATTCTTAATCTCAGGACTGAATTCCTTAAGCAAACCTTTTCTGAGCAATCTCCTGGTTATCTACTACCACCACAGATTGTTTCTAGTACTTGTCACAATTTGATATCAATCTGACCTAGTTTTGGTTTCTTATTTATGGCCATACTACTAGGTAAGTATCCAAAATTAGAATTTTTTTAGATTTATTTAACTTTATGTATGTATATATGTATTTATTTATTATTAATTTGACCAGAAAGAGACAAAGGGAGAAAGAGAAAGTAAAAAAAGCAAGCTGCCAGGACTGGTACTCAAACTGTGGTTGGCCATGTGGGAATCCAGTGCCTTAATCACCATGCCACTTGCTGGCCCCAAAACTAATTCTTTCCTTTTCCTTCTTCATCCAAATACATGCTTCTCCTGCCATATTTGTCTGGCTGAATGCTTCAATCATCTTGTCTACTGTTCAAACCAGAAATCAGAAGTTACCATAACTTCTTCCTTTCTCCTCCAATCTAGTAAATAATTAACAGACTCTATCACCCAAATAGCACGGGAACCTATATACTTTTTCTTCCCTTTACATTCCCAGTCTGTTTAGATTTTTTAGTTTTGCTATAGGGTGCTTATGCTTGCTAGAGAGTGAGAGGGAAAGTGAGAAATCACCCATAAGGGGATGGCCACACTTCAATCCCTTCTCCTCCACTCTCCTCTTGGGATTTTGGGCACACATGCATGCACATGCACTCAGCATGATTTCCAAGCTACCGGGTCTAGGACCAGGACTGCAAAGTTGGTCACATGGGATTCAGCCACCTTAACCAGTATATCGGCTGCTGGCCCTAGATTTGTTTCCTAAATGCCAGAAGGCACACGCACTTGCCAGAGAGAAAGAAAGAGAGAGCAAGAAAGAGAGAGAGCACTTCTACAGGGGCATGGTCACACCACAATATTTTTTCCTTCATTCATACATCCTGCCAGGATTTTGAGCATGCATGCACATGTACCCAGTGTTTTTCAAGCCTCCAGATTTGAACTGATGTCAACCATGAGAATCTGGGTTTCTGTTCATACCACTTAACCACTGTGTCTTAATTAGGTACTGATTAGATTAAGACATCTCCCTCAATGGCAATACTCAACTCACAACTGTCTAGTCAAAGAGAATTTTCCAAACACACATCTAATCTGCACTCTGTACTGTTTTTAATAATACCTATTTTTCTCTTAGAAACAGGCATGTCATTTCAGCACATACACCTCTAAGCCTTTCAGTATGGACTTCCTGCTCTATTCCTCCTTGGCTACTTTCTCAAATGAAGTTTTTGTAAATGCCACTTCTAGGAATTTCTGGAGGAAAACAATGACAAACCAAAATATAATTCTGTCCGGTGGGTGTATTTTTATGCATCTGTGCTTTCCACCACATAAGGAGATTAAAATATGACAGTTTGCTTTTCCTATAACCCAATTACTACAATAAATCATTACAAATATATGGAAACAAACTTCTTTTTTGTCTTTTAAATTTTATTTCCTCTGTCTGTGTGTGTGACAGATAAAGGAAGAGAGAGAGAAAAAAGGAGGGAAGGGGGAAGAAAGGGGACACTCCCAATAGGATCCTCACGCCATGATCCACCCCTAGTCCCAGCCTGCCGGCATCACAGGCAGGTGCATGTGTGCACAGGGAAACCTCTGGAGGTGAACCCAGGACCCACTCCCGTGAGCTCAGCATCAGAGAGCATTGCGTCAGGGCTGCACCACCCCTACTGGCCCAGATCTGGACCCTTTTTGAAAATAAAAGTCAAAGTTTGCTTAGGATCCATCTTTTTTCTCCACCCCCAACACATTATTGGCCTCTCACTGCCTTTCCCAAGCTGCATACCATGCCAACAAGGAAAAGCAAGGAAACCGTAATAGCATACATTCTAGCAGTAATTTATCCATAGGTCCAGACATTTTTGAAAGGCAAGCATTAATAATTTTGAAGGCAGCGTGTTTAGGAATTTCTGACAGATGATAATGAAAGAAACAGAGCACATACAGAATGATAAAATTTATCTATCATCTCAAATAAATATATCATGAGTTAAAAAACTGAGAAGTAATTTTTTGTAAGTAATTTTACAACATGATAGGTAAACACACAACACTTGTCTATTACTCTAAATAGACACTTAGGATCTTTTGATAGAAACTGAAGCATCAATGTAAATATAGTGTGATTCTTCTTTTATAGGAGACATAGACGAAAAGAACACGGTAATGTACTGACTAAACAAAAGCTAATTAAATTGAACAAACTACAAATATAGATTCTCTTACTCAAATTTCTTACAAAATGACAATAAACTATCATAATTAATGGAAACGTCATATTTCTTATTTTGGCAATCATTTTTAATCCACTGAAACTACCAAGAGGAATTTCTGTCCCCAAATCTGAGCAATGAAATCTGATGCATCTCACCTCTTGGTGACACTATGTCACCAAAAGAATATGTTTGTTTTTGCTCTTGCTTACCAAAGGGAACTAAAAAGTCGAAGTGAAATATGAGAAGAGTCTGGCTGGTTAGGGAGTCCTACGAGGTTATTTCTACCCAATGGCTTTCCATCTAATGGAGGCTGACTACAGACACATTTGGGTCAGATAATATTTTTTTCATCTGATATTGCTGGGAAATATATTCTTGGCATTAAACTTTAAATAATAAAGTGATTTCTAAAAAAGGTGAACAGATCCCCATCCTTTCTGCCAATCCTACCCTCCTGAAATAACCTAAATCTTAGAACTAGAAGAAATCCTGACTATATAATCAAGAGTATTTTGTTTGGTATTGTTTGCTTGTGAAGAGGAAATAAGCCCCCAAAGATTGAATGACTTGTCACAGAGACTCTGAGAAAACGGAAGATCTTTAACAGAGATCTCTTAATGAATTAAGATACTGTTATACCAAAGCAATCTTGGTGGAAATTTCATCCTTTATAAAAAGGAATATAGCAGAATAAAGTTCTTAAGTGGGAGGAAAATAAAGCAAACTATCAGATTGCCTTTTAGATATATATTAGGAAAGCAACAATATTTTTAGTAAAAACAAGAGAGGTTTTGGAGTCAGATAAACCTATATTTGAATTCATATCTGTCACTTAACTGTATATAACTTGATGAAATATCTCTGAGCTTCAGTTTTCCTCATTTAGGAAATGGGAATACAAATTATCTCTTAAGGGTATTTTAAGAATTAAATGATATACCATAGCTAAAACATCTGAAATGTCACAGAACTTCAATAAAAGCTACATGCTTTACAAAATTTATGTGAGATTAAAATAAATGCATAAAGCAGTGAGAAAAGCAAATAATTTGGAGTCATATGGTCTGAGTTCACACCTCAAATTTGTTCTTAATTGTCTGTGTGTTCCTGGCCAAGACATTTAACCTCTAAGTACCTAATATAAAATGAAGGTAACATCTGCCCTACTTTAGCTGTCAGGGAAGCTTAAAGGATCACATATGATGAGCTTCTCTAGCTGTAAAATAATACATGTATGGTGGTCTCACTATCAAGAAACTTAACTGCACTAAAAAATAGCTTCTTCCTTTAAAGATTGGAGAACTCTGCTTTTATGAAGTGAATACCCTTTCCCAGGCACCAACAACTTCTTGAAGTTTCATCATCCATCTATTCACAAAAGATCTAGATTCCGGGCTGGCTCGTAGCCTAGTGGTTAAGGGAGCCATATCCCACATGGTCAACCACAGTTTAAATCTTGGCTCCAGCAACTTGAAAACCAAACCAGGCACATGTGCATACGTGGCTACAATACTAACAGGATACAGAAATGGAAGAAGAGGGATTGCAGAGTGACCATGTCCCATGTGGGGGAGGGTGTGCTTTCTTTCTCTCAATCTTTCTGTATCTCTCTCTCTGGTAAGCATATGCACCCTCTAGCAATTAAAAACAAACAAAAGACCTACATTCTACTAATTTATTTCCAAAGACCAATGTTTTATATCATTGTCTGAATCAAATTTCCAACAAACTAATTTTGATGCAATGTTGCTCTTCAAAGAGTTGGGAGTTGACTTAGACAAAAGACCCAGTAAAGTAATATAGAATTAGTTAATGGGAAGGTTACTTGGTTTACAACATTAATGAAGAGAAATCTGTTTTATATTAACATCATGAGTTAGACTACTAATATCTTCCAGAAATGAAAATATATACATTAATAAACTTTAATACTGAAAAGATCAGCACATGACCCAGCTGGAAGATGCTGTAGACCACAAATTGAGAACCACCGCCTTTGAGGTATAAGAGGAGAAAACTTAAGAGCATAGAGTAATGAGGCCCCTCAGAGTTACGGCGGCAGCTCAGCAAGTCAACAGCATGGACAGAAATTATCTTTCTGCTTCTTTCCAATAAATCATCCTGCTACAGTGAATTTTTATAAGCAAAATAAAAAAATTATACTAAGTATCTGATTTCTTCCACATGTTTATACAAATTAATTCCTATGGCACTGTCACGAACAGCTATCCGAAGTGAACTGATGTGTAAAAGGATGCAGAAGTTAGGCAATTCTCTTATGGTCATTCAGAAGAATCCGCATCAAAGCCCAGATGAAATATCATATATTATTAACTCTGTATCTTTACCAGGCTCCTGGACTGAGAACCAAGTGCTTAGGTAAACATCGAGGTCAAAGTCCTAACACTCAAGAACCCACCAGTCCTCTTCATAGTAGGAAATCATTTTACCAGTGCCTAGCAAACACGTTAAGTTAAAGGTGCAAACACAAGTGACAAATACAATTTTCCCCCTTCCTACCAGCAAATGCCAGTGTCTCAGTGCTTCTAAAATATTTTAACTTAGCTCAAGATTCACTAAATAGCACATTCATATAACCATACGAGAATAATGTTCAACACAAACATGTAATGGCATATGTTTAGAATAGAATATACAGAACAGCCTCATGTGGTTATGGGAGCCAGATCCCACATGGCCAACCATTGTTTAAATTCCAGCTCCAGAGACGTGAAATAATGCACATATGTGTGCATGCTCAAAATCCACACAGGATGGAGAAATGGTGAAAAAGAGGTGGCAGTGTGACCATACTCCAATATGGAATGCTTTCTCCCTCACTCTCCCTCTTTTCTCTCTGGCAAGTGCATATATCTTTCTGCAATTAGAGAGAGAAAAAAAGAACAGAATATACAAGACTAAGTATGTCTTTAGTCTCCTAACACAAGACTACAAAGAACAAAGGTCCCCCCAAAGTAGGTCAGGATCTACTAGGAAATAAATGTGATGATCTGTATCCAGTCACCTCTTTTCTACTCTCCAGTGCTGAGAACCAGTCTACAGAGATTCCCAGGGAGCATAACAGTGAAGCCAATAGTAAGAATCTTTCTCCAACTCACATTAGAGACTGAATTAATAAAAGCATTAGCTCATAACCCAGTGATTCTATTAGTTCATGGAAATACAAAGTATTTCACATATTAACTATCTACCTATAAATAAGAAAGTTCCTAAAGTACTAAATAAAGGCTAAAAATGAACTGTTCTGACCCACCATGGCAAATACATATTTAACTTAATATTACCATCTTTTCCCTCCAACAAAATGGAGATGTAAAAATATCCAACTGACTTGACTTTCACAAGTAAACCATTAGAACGGATATCCCATATAATCCATTATATAATCTTCCTTTACAGCATAGTTGGGCACCAGTAACTGAATATAGGTATATAGGTATCGGGCACAAAACTTGCTACTTGCCTTGGACAAATCATCTTCATCTATAAACTGGGAGACAATAAAAAATATTATTAAGAGAATAACACTATTAGTAAGATAAGGAACAGAAAACTTATGACACTGCCTGGCACTAACAAACTTTTGTCCTCTGAAATAGAAATACGAGTAATTATTCCTCCTCCTTGATCTTTTAAATGGGTAGAAGTCACTGTTTAAAGGTTCGTGGGCTTATAGTCTGATAACAGACAACCAGAAGCACAGTCAAAGAACTACATCTCCCCGTCTTTTTCACCTCTTGCTAAAAATATATATACGATCTATAGCCTTTATATATGCTATTACTTCTAAGAGGTAGTATTATACAGTAATTGACAGTTTTGGATGAACAGAAAAATTTTGATGCTAAATCACCTTTCATTAGCTACATGCGTTTAACTTCTCTGACACAAACCCAGAGTTTCTACAACTATAAAACATAAATAATAGGGCCAGCAGTGGCCTGGTTGTTAAGGCCATTGGATCCACATGGCCAACCATGTGGTTCGAGTCCCAGGCCCAGTGGCGTGAAAGGCACACAGGTGCATGCGTGTGGATGCCCAAAACCCCAAGAGGAGAATGAGGAGAAGGGAATGAAGCACAGCCATGTGTTATTGAGGAATAAAAAAATGGAATACTGATAGATGCTACAACATGGATGAGCCCTGAAAATATTATGCTAAATGAAAGAAGATGGTCACCAAAGACCACCTAGGACATGACTCTGCTTACATGAAATGTCCAGGGTACACAAATCTACAGAGACAGAAAGTGTATTAGTGGCTGCTCTGCACTGGGGAGAAGGAAAGACTGCTAATGGGTATAAGTTTTCTTCTAGAGGGTACCTTAGAGTGTAATGATCATTGCACAACCTTGAGAATAAACTAAAATTAGACTGAGGGCCGACTCTATGGCATAGTGGTAATGCACTGCTCAAAAAAGCCAGATCCTACATTTTGGCTGCAGTTTGAATACCAGCTCAGTCAGCTGAAACACACCAGAAATGCATGCTAGTGCCCAAGGCTGGATGGGGCAGAGGACAGAAGGACAGGGATACTGGCATAATCAAGTCCTGTGGAGGATGCTTGTCTCTCACTCACTCTTACATGCGTGGGTGTGTACTATATCATAAATAAAGGAAAAAAAAGATTAAATCATACACTTTAAAATGCTGAATTATACAGTATGTGAATTATATCTCAAAAAATCTGTTTTTAAAACTTTCTGCAACTTTGTTATCATCATGATATAATTAAAATTATAATTAAATTATAGCTTAATTAAATTTAATTACAAAGTAACTAAACCGTAATGTAAATAAATAAATAAATAACCACAGTGAGAACTGCAGCTAAGAACCTATCATTAAGAATTACTAACCTGGGGGCTAGTGATGGAGTGCTCGTTAAGGCAGCTGGATCCAGCATGGCTAACTGCAGTGTGGGTCCCAGACCCAGAGGCTTAGGAAGTATACCAGCTGCGTATATGTATATGCCCAAAATCCCAGAAGGAGAAGTGGAGGAGGAGGGATTGCATCATGACAATGCTCCATGGTAGGGGTAGGTAACTTCTTGTTCTTTCTCTCTCTGGTGAGTGTACAAAGAGTGGCAAAATTTAAAAAATAATTTTAAAAAACTACCAATATGGAGCCAGACCCATAACACAGTGGTTAAGAGCTAAGCATAGGAAGCTGGATTCCACATGGCCAACCATGGTTGGAATCCTGGCCCCAGTGGCTTGTAAAACATGCCAGTTGCAAGGGTATGCATGCTCAAAATGCTGATGGGAAGGAGAAATGGAGGAAAGGGTTTGCTGCATGATGCTCCACTGTGGGGTACTTTCTTTTCCTTTCTCTCTGGCAAGTGCATGCACCCTCTGACAATATTGAAAGAGAGAGAGAATATTACTAATCTGTCTGTAAAGCTACTGGTAAATTTTTCTTTGCATGAAATAAAAAACAATAGCACTTTTTTTTAGAGGTCTTTTTGTCTTAGGGAGTGTGCACTCGCCAGAGAGAGAGAGAGACATGGAGAGGGAAAGTGAGAAATCATCCCTTGGGGGAATGGCCATACCACAATCCCTTCTCCATTCTCCTCCTGGGATCTTGAGCATGCATGCACATGCACCTAGAATGTACACACATATACTATGGCAAAAACCTTAAAAAAAATTTTTAAATCAAGTATGTATCTATATACCAGCAAGAAACAGAAAGCAAAAGTTAAAGATATTTACAACAGAATAAAAAATTTCAAAAAATAGAAATAATTCAATCATGGGAGAGATTCATAGACTAACAGCTATTTTATTTTAATAATGGTTTGAAGGGAAGCTCTAATAAGCAAAATCATATTTCATTTTCTTGAGATGGAAAACTCTATTGTGAAAATATCTACTATTCCCAAATATATTGATAGATGCAGCTCCATGAAAATCCTAGCATGGTTTTCTTTTCTGTGTAAAAATTCACACAAAAGTGCAAAAGGAAAAAAACAACCACGATAATAGTGAATAAAAACAACCAAACTGAAAGACTTTAACAGCATAATGACTTACTATTACAAAAAAAAATTAAAACAGATAATGTCAAAAGAATAGAAACACAGATGAATGGAACACAACGGAGTCTTTAAGACTTAGAGATACAAGGTATCTGATTTATGACAAAAGTGGAACTACAGTATAATAGCAAAAGGATGATGTTCAATAAATAGTGCTGGGTCAACTGAGTACCTATATGAAAAGAATAACCCTGACTCTTACCTTACATCATATACAAAAATCAATTCCACATGAATTACAGATGCAAGTATAAAAAGTAAAATAGTAAAGTGCTTAAAAGAAAACAGAGTAACATCTTTAAGATTTTTAAATATGTAAATATTTTTAAAACTAGACAAAAAAAGCTTTAAATATAAAAGAAAAGATGATAAAATTTAACTCTGGATAACTTAAAAGTATTATTAAAGAGTGAACCAGTGGGGCCAGCAGGTGACATGGTGGTTAAGGGTGCTGGACTCCCACATGGCCAACTGCAGTTCAAGTCCTGGACCTAGTAGCAGCTTCCTTTCTCTCTCTCTCTCTCACTCTGTCCCTCTCTGGTCAAATTAAATCAATCAATCAATTAATTAATTTTTTTTAAAAAAAAAAAGAGTGAACCAGCAAGCCACAGAATGAAGAATACGTGTATGTATTTTTTTTTTAAAGGTTTTTGTCATAAGGCACATGTGCTTGCTGGAGAGACAGAGAAAGACAGTGAGAAAAAAAAAAAAAAAAAAAAAAAGGGGAAAAAAAAAAAAAAAAAACAAGAAGTCACCCTCTGGGAAGATGGCCACACCACAATCCCTCTTCCTTCACTCTCCTCTTGGGAACTTGGGCACACATAAACATGTGCCTGGACTAAGTTTCAAGTCCCTGGATCTGGGTATCAAACCACAGTCGGCCACTTGAGAGTCCTGTGCTACCTGCCGGTTCTGGAAGAATACAGTTTAATGCATATGCCAAAGAACCCACATCCATTACATATAAAAAAATCCTTATACCCCCTACAAAAGTCAAACCAAATTTGCAAAACCTGGGTGAAAGACTTCAACAGATATTTTAAAAGCGTATGCCTTAATCAGCAAGAACATAAAATGGTGTGCAACTTCATTAGTCTTCAGGAAAATAAAAAATAAAACTAAAAGGGAATACTATGGCATATCCAACACAAAGGCAAAATAAAACAGACACGGTGCCAAATGCTGGCAAGGATACAGGAAAATAGCACTCCTGGATCGAGGGGACATAATCCCACACAAACATTTCAGAAAATGTTTGGATATTATCTACTGAAGGTGAAGAGATGCACATCCTACGGCTTTGTAATTCTACTCCTAGGGTTGTATCCAACTGAAATGCACAACAGCCTTCTCTAAAAATTGTGTATTAGAACATTTGTGAGAGCATTAGCTAATAGTTCCAACCTGAAATCACTGAAACCAACAACAGTAAGAGTCGATAGATAAATGCATACTCCTACAATGGAATACGGTTTGCCATTAAGAATGAATGAACGAAAAAAAAAAAAATAATAATAAGCAGGAGGAAAAAAAAAATGCACATTTGATGACTGAAGAGAGGTGTATGGACACAACTGGGGACTACTTTATAGTATGTGCATTCTACTCCCTGGGGTTTATGCCTAGGATCAGATTTGGATACATGTGTAAGGATATGTCAGCTGTGCTAGCTAGTGGATATATTTAGACAAATTGAGTTCATTGGTAGAACAATTGAATGGGGGGGGGGCAGAAGCCATTGAGGGCAATCATGAATGTCAGGGACAATGGAGGAGGAAGATGGGACATGGCAGAGGGTGGGGATGGGGAACCTAGGATGGCAAAACAAAAGGCAAGGTATGCAGGACACAAAAATTGGGAAATCATTTGCTGAGAACATATATGTTGATGTGCTTGATTGAGCCAATGCACAGTGTATTTTGGATGGAAAATTCATATGTGTGTTGTGATGAGAAAAAAAAAAAAAATTTA
>NW_006159505.1:5014297-5014521 GCF_000334495.1 Tupaia belangeri chinensis | reverse complement strand
GCCATGCCATTGAGGGCAATCATGAATGTCAGGGACAATGGAGGAGGAAGATGGGACATGGCAGAGGGTGGGGATGGGGAACCTAGCAAAACAAAAGGCAAGGTATGCAGGACACAAGAATTGGGAAATCGTTTGCTGAGAACATGTATGTTGATGTGCTTGATTGAGCCAATGCACAGTGTATTTTGGATGGAAAATTCATATGTGTGTTGTGATGAGAAAAG
>NW_006159505.1:4992224-5014270 GCF_000334495.1 Tupaia belangeri chinensis | reverse complement strand
AAAAGAAAAGATAAAAAAAAAAAAAAAAAAAAAAAAGAATGAATGAACGACAGCTACATAATGTGGAACAAGCGCCAGCTCATAAAATGCGCATATATGATTCTATTTCTATGAAGTTCAAAATCAAGCAAAATCAGTGTTTAGTCTAATAAGTCAGGATACTGGTTGCCTACCAGCTGGAGATAGGGTGAAGGCAAGGGAACATGAGGAGGCTTCTGAGGTTGCAGGATCTTTGTAACACTGCTTTTTCATTGAGATTTTGCTTACATGGGTGTGTTCACTTTGTGAAAATTTGAGCTGCACATATACATGGGTTCATATCATTTTCTCTGTGTATTGACTTTAAAATACTTCAAGAAGTTTTTTATAAAATTACAGGAGGGCCAGCTGGTGGTGTAGTGGTTAAGGTGCTAGACTCCCACAGGACTGGTCTTAGTTTGAGTCCTGGACCTAGTGGCTTGAAAATCATTGATAGGCACATCTACATGCATGCCCCAAATATATATATATATATATATATATATATATAATTCTATCAGCCTATTTAAGCAAAGATGATTGTTTGAGCCTATGGAGAAGAAAGAAAAATGACTAAATGTGAAGGTTATGCTGTCTATAGGGTGTTTCGACTCACCTTTGTCCTGTAGTGCAATTTGTTGTTTATGTAGTAAAGCCACCTCTCGTCCCAAAGCTTTCTTCTGTCTTTCCAGTTCATTTCGAAGCACCAAAATCTTCAATTGCAGGCACTCACTTTCTTTTTTCTAAAAAAAAAACCCACAGATAAATTTATAAAGGCTGTGACTGTAAATAATTAATGTATCCACAAAACGGATATATAATTCTCGCTGTTTCAAAAATGAATAATGTTTTAAAACACTTCAATGCTCATCATTTCTGTGGATCTCTTAAGTAACATAATTTCCAGCTGCCATCATTTAATTGGAAAGAATACAGAAATAAGCAAAGAATAAGAGTAGAAATAGATCATAAACCTGGGGACTAGAAAGATACTATAAAGCATCTCAGGTTTCTTTTCTGACATCACAATGCAATAAAGAAACAAAGTTATTAATAAAAAAAGAAATGGAGTTTTTGAAAAATTTAATACAGAGTTCCTATGGAACCCAGTAATTCCACTCTGAGGTAGATGCCCGACAATAGTAAAAATAGGTCCACACAAAACTCTGAACACAAATGTTCACAGTAATATAATAGCAAAAAGTATAAATAACCCAAATGCCAATCAATTGGTTAAGTGGATAAATAAAAGTCATACATTCAATCAAATACTATTTTGCAGTAAAAAGGGAAAAAAATCAAGTACTGAAAAATAGATAAATTTTAAAAACATTATGCTAGGCCCGGCAGGTGGCATGAGGTTAGCGATGCTGGACTCCCACATGGTTGACCATGGTTCAAGTACCAGACCTGACAGCTTGCTTTCTCGCTTTCTCTCTCTCTCTCTCTTGCTCTGTCTCTCTGCGGTCAAACTACAATAAATAAATAAATAAATAAAATCTTTTTAAAAAAATTACAAAAACACTAATGCCAAGTAAAAGAAAATTTTATAAAAGGACACACACTATATGACCCCATTTATATTAAATATTGAGAACAGAAAAATACACAGAAACAAAAAGTAGATTTCCACTCTTGCCAAGCCAAACCTACATGCTCTAATCTCCTGCCCATTTCAGAGAAGGCGAAGTAGGAACCTAGGACTTTCATCCATGCTGGACAGTAATCAATAAAAAGCAGGTTCTTTCAAAAGCTCAATAAAATTGATAAAACGGTAGCCAAGCTAGCCAAGAAAAATATAAAAGACAAAAATGACCAATATAAGGAATTAAAGATCACCACTGATCCCATTAAAAGAGTAACTAAAGAATGCTATAAACACCATGCCCATGAATTTAATAACTTGCATGAAATAGACAAAAATTTTTTAGAGAGAAATCTACCAAAATTCCTACTAAGAGATAATAGATAGCATATACAAGCCTGTATTGATTTTAAAAATTAAATCAACAATTAATAGCCTTCCAAAACAAAAAGGACTAGGCCTAACTGGTTTTAGTAGTGAAGCCTACCAAATACTTAAACAAGAAAGGATACTAATTCTTAGAAATCTCTTCCAGTAATTAATTTTTCTTTTATGATAGCACATGTGGACACCTGAGAGAGAGAAAAAGAAGTACCCTCAACAGGGTTTCATCATTCCATGATCCCTCTACCTAGCCCTCCATTTTCTCAGAATTCTGGCAACCAGCATGTTCTTAGGCAGACTCAGGAATCCATATTTGCGATATGGCTTCCATCCTCTCAGGGCATTTGCGTTACCATTGTACTATAGCAGCTGGACCTCCTCTAGAAATTAGAAGTGAGGGAACACTTCTTAACTCTTTCTATGAGGGCAGCGTCAATGTAACCCCAATACCAAACAAAGTCATCACAAAATATTAACAATCCAAAACCGATGTTATTTAAGAAGTATACAACACAGCCAAATGAATTTATCCCAGGTACGCAAGGTTGGTTCAACATTCGAAAAGCAGTTAATGTAATTAATCCTATCAGCAGGCCAAGGAGCACAGATTTTCAGAGCAGTGAAACTATTCTATAGGATACTATTGCTATTGTTTGAATATAGTGACCCTTCTAAACCCTCATGCTGTAACTCGAAACCCTATGTGGCAGTTTGGGAAAGTAGGTCTTAGAAGGAGGTATTTGGGATATGGGGGTAGATTCCTCATGAATAGGATAAGACATCCTCAGTTCTCCTTAACTAGTTCCCTTGAGAGTGTGATGGTATGAAAGCAAGTCAACTGCCTGCAGGTCCTTCTCCCTCTGCTTTCCTGCTTTCCTTGTTTCTCTCAGCCATGTTCTGACTAATCAAGCCAGCCAGATGCCAATCTTATGCTCTTGGACTTTCCAGACACTGAAATTGTGACCCCAATAAACCTCTTCTCTCTGTCTTTCTCTCTCTCTCTCTCTCTCTCTCTCTTTTTAAAGAGATTTTTGCCTTAGGGTGCATGTGCTTGCCAGAGAGAGAGAAAGACAAAGTAAGAGGGAAAGTGAGGAAACTCCCCACCCCAAGGGGATGGCCATGTTGCAGTCCTTTCTCCTCCATTCTCCTCTCAGGATTTTAGGTAAGCACACACATGTGCCTGGTGTGATTTGAAGTCACTGGGTCCAGGACTTGAATCATGGTCAGCCATGTGGGAATTCAGTGACACAACCACTATGTCATCTGCTGGACCCAATTCCTCTCTTTATGAGTCATCCAGTCTCAGGTATTTCTGTTACAACAACACTAATGAACTCAGAGAACTGTAGCAGTGGATATGTGACACAATGCATTTGTCAAAACTCATAAAACTGCAGGGACCAGCAGTTAGCGTAATGGCTACGTCACTGGACTCCCACATAGTTGATCGCAGTTTGCGTCCCGGACCAGGTGGCTTAAAACTCACGCCGGGCGCGTGTGTGTGTGTGCCCAGGATCCCGAGAGGAGAATGGAGGAGAAGAGATCGTGGCGTGGCCATCCCCCCTGGGGGTGATTTCTTGCTTTCTGTCTCTCTGTCTCTCTCTCTGTCTGGAGAGTGCAAGTGCCCTATAGCAAAAACTTCTCAAAAAAAAAAAAAAAAAACCATCATAAAACTGTATAACACAAATAACCTGTAGCCTAGTAGTTAAAGAGAACTGGGTCCCAAATAGGTGACTGTGGTTCAAATTCTGGCCCTGATGGCTTGAAAAACATGCCAGATGCATGGGCATGCATGTCCCAAATCCTGACGTGATAGAGAAATGGAGGAGAAGGAATTGTGACAAGACCATGCCCCACTGGGGAGGAGGGTGCTTCCTCCCTCTCTCTGTTGGCCTCTGTCTAGTGAGCACATATACCCTCTGGCAATTAAAAAAGAAAAAAGTCATAGACATACAGACTAAAAAAATATATATTCTACTAAATCTTCATTTAATAAAATGTATTCACTGACACTTTCTACCAGAGACTTAAGTTTGTTAAATAAGGTTCTTACCTTTTCATATAAATATTTGCTACTTAAACTTCTTGTAAACCATGGTTTAAAGTTTACTGAGACTCCTTTTTGTCTCCAAATACCTTACTTGAATTTGCCTCCAGATACAAATCTGAAATCCTGCCCTAACAATAAAGATATGTGTCTGCAAATGTGTTCACACACACACACACACACACACACACACACACAAACATGCAATTATTGCACTATGACTGCATATACCCTTCTCTCTTGGTCTTTATCAAATACAGAGATACCTCAGAGATGATGTGAGTTCAGTTTCAGACCACTGCAGTAAATGACTATTGTAATAAGAAGAGCCACACAAAGTTTTGGTTTCTCAATGCATAAACAATTTAGGTTTACATGATTGTAGCCTATTAAATATGTATTAGTATTATGTCTAAAATTTTTCAGATACATATCTTAATTTTAAAAATACTTTATTGCCAAAAAATGCTTGTAAGCATATGCATTTTCAGTAAGTTATAATCTTTTTTTGCTGGCAAGGGGTCTTGCTTCAATATTGATTGCTGCTGACTGATCAGTGGGAGCTGCTACAGGTTGGGGTAGCTGCGGCAATTTCTTAAAATAAGACAACAGTGAAGTCTGGTTTATTGATCAACTCTTTCTTTCACAAAAGATTTCTCTATCATGATATGGTTTGATAGTGTTTTACCCACAGTAGAACTTCTGTCAAAAGTGGAGTCAATGTTCTCAAGCCCTGCAGTTGCTTTATCAACTAAGTTTATGTAATATTCTAAATCATTTGTTATCATTTTAACAATATTCACAAGTTTTCAATTTATTCTGCCAAGATCTATCAGAGGGATCACTATCTCTGGCAGCTATAACCTTATGAAATGTATTTCCTAAGTAATAAGACTTGACAGTCAAAATTACTCCTTGATCCATGGCTACAGAATGGATTTTCTCTGTTGGCAGGCAGGAAAACAACATTAATCTCTTATACATCTCCATCAGAGCTCTTGGGTGACCAGGTGCTTTGTAAATGAGCAGTAATATTTTGAAAGCAATCCTTCTTTCTAAGCAATAGCTCTCCACAGTGTGCTTAATAGTCAATAAACCATGCTGTTAAGAAGTGTTGTCATCCAGACTTTTCTGTTCCATTTATAGAACAGAGGCAGAGTAGATTTAGCATAATTCTTAAGGGCTCAAGGATTTGTGGAATGATATATGAACACTGGCTTCAAGTTACCAGCTATAATAGCCCTTAACAAGAGAGTCAGCCTGTTCTTTCAATCTCTGAGACCAGGCTGTAGAACTCCCTAGTTATGCAAGTCCTAAATGGCATCTTCTCCCAACAGAAGTTTGTTCTGTCTACATTGGAATCTGTTGTTCAGCATCTTCATCAATGAACTTGCTAGATCTGCTGCAGCTTCTACATCAGCACTTGCTATTTCATCTTGCATTTTAATGTTAAGGCTTCTTTCCTTAAACCTCATGAACCAACTTCTGCTAACTTTTAACTTTTATTTTGCAGTCACCTCTCCTTTCTCAGCCTTCACAGAATTGAAGAGAGTTAGAATCTTAAATCTGAATTAGACTTTGGCTTAAGGAAATATAGCTGGTCTAATCTATCCAGACCACTAAAATATTCTCCATTATCAATAAGGCTGTTTCACTTCCTCATCATTTAAGAGTTTACTGGAATAGTACTTTTAATTTCCTTCAACAACTTGTTCTTTGGATTCACAAATTGACTGTTTGGTGGAAGAGGCCTAGCTTTTGGCCTGTCCTGGCTTTTGACATGCCTTCCTCCTTAAGCTTAATAATTTCTGGCTTTTGACTTAAAGTAAGAGACGTGCAACTCTTCCTTTTATTTGGACACACAGAGGCATCTGTAGGGATAGTAATAACCAAATAGCAACACTGATGTGTCTCAGGGAATGGGGAAGCCTGAGGACAGGGTGAAAAATGAGGGAACCACTGATCCATAGAACAATCAGAACAAACACATTAAAAAATTTTTTTGTTATTTTTAATTATTATTATTATTATTATTTCCATTTCTTTTATATATTCAATCACATTACTTAGTTTGCAAAGTGAAAATTCCAAAATATGTACATTTCACACCCAGAACACACACATTTATCAAAGAAGTTGCCATCTTATATGGGTATGGTTTATGGCAAACTGTTGCAATCACCAATCATAGATCATAACAGATTTAATAATAATAATAATTGTGATAATTAACAAAATGTGACACAGAGACATGAAGTTAAGTAAATGCTGTTGGGGAAATGACACTAAAAGATTTGTACAACACAAGGTTGCTGCTAACCTTCAATATATAAATAACACAGTATGAAGCGCAATAAAAGAAAAGCATAATAAATTGAGGCATGTCTGTAATATCAAAAATATACTTTTAATGATTTTTTCCATAACATAAATCTTAACCAAATAGCAGCAATTTGGCTATACCTACTAAATTCTTGTGTCCTTCATAAGGTATATAATAGCTAATTAAAACCATAATAGAAAAAAAAAATCCATCCATTAAACAAATTGAATACTTCACTGAGACCTGAGATAAACTGACTGAAATTTTTAAAAGGAAAAATACAGTATCTCAATATGATTCATAGACAATATGGAAGCCTGGGATGCCCTTGCAAAAGAAATGATATGGAAAATGACCTTTGGCAGTTGTGTTGAAAGTACTTTACAGCAATCATTTCTCACCCAAAATGCTTCCTTCCTTATCCTTGAAATATTCATTCCAAGCAGATGGCATGATCATCCATTAAAGACATTTAAACCACAAAAACAATAAGAAAAGCTTATTTCCAATCATCATTATTATATCTGGCTCAAAAAGCCTATGAAATATGCCTTTACAAAAATGATCCTAAGCAATTTTTCTTAACAACATAAACATTTATGAAGGACCTACAAGAATGAGAAATGAATTTAAGACTCCTGCAGACAAAAGCCATTTTGCCCTGCCAATCTACTATAAAAACAAACGACAAAAGTCAATGAGATTGGAGCCAGCTGGTGGCACGATGGCTAAGGCAGCTGGATGCCCACATGGCGGACTGAGCAGGTAGAGTCCAGGATCCAGCAGCTTTGGGCACGTGTATGCATACCCAAAATCCTGAGAAGAGAATGGAGGTGAAGGGATTGCAGCATGGCTATTCCCCCTGGGGGGTGACTTCTCTCTATATATCTATCTCTTTCTCACAAGAGTACATGCCCTACAGCAAATCAAAACAAAACAAAAAAATGTCAATGAGATTTTAAAACATGGAAACAACCCAACTGAGGTTACAAATTAAATCTAAACATTAAGCTGATATAGGAAAGCATTTATATAGTGGGTTTATGTTATGGTCCATGTGGAACTGTCCCATTTAGAGAACCAGATCAAGTCATTGGCTCTAATTTATGATGAGCAAAGTAAACAAATCTTGCCATGTGAGATCTGTTTCTACCTCCTTTCTAATGCATCAAAGACATGCTGCTTAAAGAACTCAACGTTCTGTAAGTGTCTTCTAATGGGTTTCTATGTTCTACTTACATTTATTCCAAGTATCGCTAATATTGCATTCAATGGGCCACACTTAATAGGACTGTAGTGTTTTTATACAACACCATAGCTGAACCAACATAGATTCACTCATCTATTTGCTGGCACACACATTCCTACTTATGGGTCTTTACCAAAAAAATTATTGGCAGTGAAACATTTGTTTCATCTATAAACAACATGTTAATGGAAACACCTATCTTCTCATGAGTCGTACTGGAGCTAAGAAACCTTACAGAAAAGTTCTTAAATAATGGTCCAGGGAGTCATGAGGGTTCCTGAGTCTTTCCGAGTCTCTTTTTCAATCTTATTCTCATAAGTGTATAGTAGAGTGTACAGAGTATACAAGATTCATTATATTACAGTAAATACTGCAAAAGTAGGTATGAGAATGCAGGTGTGTCTTTTATTAAACTAGATGTTACCTTAATAGAAGCTAAACTCACAAAAAATGTAAAACAATGCATCTCTATCTACATATTTTGTTTAGAAAATTATACTTATTTTTCTAAGAATGTATTATTGGCCAAACATAGTGGCACAGTGATAATACAACACTCTACCATGCTGAAGCCAGATGGGATGGTCCCAGGTTCAATCTTGAAGTTTTTCTGTACACATTGGACACATCCACAAATGCCCATGATCATGGCTGTCTGAGGCTATGTGTAGATTGTGGCATGAAGACGATGTTGGTGTTCTACCCAACTCCCATCTCTCTCATGGAAGATATAAATAAATACACCTAAAAATATGTTACTATAGTAACACTTAGTAGATTTATTATCGGCATCTAAAAATGAATTAGGAAATTAATATTTTAAAATATCTCGTATTTAGTTTTCAGTACTGTAAATATGAATAGATATATTCTAATTTGAGATTATCATAGTCATTCCCCCATAGTCAAAAGTAATTTAAAAATCTTTAAAAAAAGCTTAGACCTATGGCAGTTATCCTAAAAATGAACAGATTTGCTTTCAAATGTCATTTATGGGTTATTTCCACTGTACTTATACTAGTAAACCACTATGAAAGGGATAAGATTTCCTTAGACACTATTTCATCAAATCCATTAATTTCACAGAACTCAGTGATGATATCAAGTCTAGAATCTAGGTCTAGCTAGGGAGACAAAGCAAAAAAAAAAAAAAAAAAAAACAATAATACAACATAGTTCTACTAAAACAAGAGAATGAGCACTTAACAAATCAGTCTTCCCATAGATAACATCTGTAGACTGGATAAGAAATAAAGAGCTAGGCGGACCAGCAGTTAGCGTTATGGCTATGTCGCTGGACTCCCATGTAGTCGACCACGGTTCCCATCCCGGACCCGGTAGCTTAAAACTCACTCTGGGCGCATGTCCGTGCGTGCCCAAGATCCTGAGAGGAGAATGGAGGAGAAGGGATTGTGGCGTGGCCATCCCCCCTGGGAGGTGATTTCTCGCTTTCTGTCTCTCTGTCTCTGTCTGGCGATCGCACGCGCCCTGTGGCGAAAAACCTCTCCAAAAAAAAAAAAAAAGAAAAGAAACAAAGAAACAAAGAACTACTACTTAAGCATCCTGGAGAATTAATTACCTTCTACAACTTTGCCCTTTGCATTCACAAACTGGCTAACTGTTTGATGGAAGAGGCCTAGTTTTTGGCTTGTAAGGTGTATTTTAGAACCCGATGTGAGTGACTAACACATGAAGTGGATTTCTCCTCTGTGGCTTTCCCTGAGAGTGGCTGCAAAATCCAATAGAAAGCCAACTGTCTTTCTAGCTGGAGAAATTAGGGCAAAGAAGTCAGGTGATCAGAATTGCCCTAATGGAGGAAGCAAGAGAATGGACACCACCCCAAAGTCTATTTTAATTCAACCCAAGTCAATGACTGAACCCTAAGCTGGATATAGTTGAGGCGAACAGAAAGGAGTTTATGACTAAAGGTAAAAAGGAACCTGAAATCAAAGTCAATGTCCATTGTGGTATAATATCAATAGTTTGGACCTGACATTTAACTACCTGCTAAAATAAAACAACATTCTTCACAACAAAGTAACAAAACCCAAAGATTCTACCAAATTGTATTCAACACGTCCAGGATACTATGCAATACTACCCAATATGTGAAAAGTTAGGAAAATGTGATTCTCTCTCTATGGAAGAGTCAACCAACTTAAGAAAACCCAGATGTTAGAATTACCAGACACACACTTAAAGTCACTCTTATAAACATGCTAAGCGTGGGACCAGCAGTTGGCATAATGGCTATGTCACTGGACTCCCATGCACTCGACCACAGTTCGAGTCCCTGACTCCATGGCTTAAACTCATGCTGGGTGCATGTGCATGCATGACCAAGATCCCGAGAGGAGAGTGGAGGAGAAGGGATTGCGATGTGGCCATCCCCCCTGGGGAAGATTTCTCGCTTTCTGTCTCTCTGGCGAGTGCACGCACCCTATAGCAAAAACCTCTCAGAAAAACAAACAAACAAACAAAAAAACATGCTAAGTGACAAAAATTAAATATTGTAGTGGACAAAAAACATTATTAAATCTCAGCAGTAAACTAAAATATTAACAAGATTCAGGAGAATTCTGCTCTAGTCAAGACGAGTAGAAAAAAAGGAACACTGTCCAAATAATTTTACCATAATTCTAATACAAAATCTGATAAAGTCATTGAAACCATTGCATCCCAATAACCCTAATAAATACAGGTGCAAAAAGTCCTTAAATTATTTCCAGATGAAATCTAACAATTTACAAAATCAATTATATGGTCAATTAAGATTTATTCCAGAAATGCCATGCTAGTTAAACATTTAAAACTAAATCAATGTAGTTCTCCTTATTAGCATAATAGTGGAGAAAATCATATGATCATTTCAATAGATCCAGAAAAACCACTGGCAAAATTTACACCCATTCATGCTAAAAACTCAGAAACAAGGCATAAACAACATTGTAAAACCAGTAAAAAAAAATCGCTAACATTATGTTTATTGGAAAAGAATGAAATATTTCTCCCTAAAGCTCAGATCAAGACAGAGATTCCAGTCTTTACCACTTTTTTTCAATATTGCACTGGATGTCCCAACTACTAAAATAAAGCAGGAAAATTAAATAAAGGGCATATAATTATACAAATTTGAAGACACGATTTTATACATAGAAAATCCCAAGAAATCTACAAAATAACAACTGTAACTAATAATAAGGTTGCGATAAACAAGATGAATGCATTAGAATTAATTGCATTGCTTAATACATTTAAAATATTACAACTAATTGTAGTCTTATATTCTAGCAGCAGAAAAATGAGAAATAAGAAATGAAAAACAATTTCACTTGCATTAATGCCCTCTATAAAACTTCCATGAAACACATAGGCATAACACTCACTAACAAAAGATTTTTAATATCCCTTATTATGAAATCTACAACACATTCTTGAGCGAATTAAAGAAAAATTCAAATAAGAGATGTATAAGCCATGTCCCTGAATTAAAGGACTTGATGCCAATTCTCCAGAATTATATCTATAACTCCTTATGAAAATCCCAGTAGGCCTTTTGGCAGCCACTTTTTTTTTTTTTAAGAGGTTTTTCCATTAGGGCACATGCTCTCATGAGAGAGATAGACACAGACAGTGAGAGGGAAAGTCGAGTGTGGCCACACTGCAATCCCTTCTCCTGGGATCTTGGGTACACATGCACACGTGTCTGGCATGAGTTTCAAGCCACCGGGTCTGGGATTTGAACTGCAGTCACCAATGTGGGAATCCAGCAACATAATTGCTGCACCATCTTCTGGCCCCATTTGGTAGTCATCGACAAGCTGATTTTAAAATTTATTAAGAAAAACAAAGAACTTAGAAAAAACACAGGAATTTTTAAAAAGAATAAAGTTGAGGACTTACTCTATTCTGGTTTTAGGATGAAATACCTACAATAATAAGAGAGTTTAGATTTTGGTATTGGTGAAAGATAGATATATAGATTGATGAAACAAAAGAGAATTTGGAAATAGATGCACATGTATGTGATTGACCGATTTTAGACAAACATATCAAGGCGATTAAATGGGAAAAAGGCTATTCAACAAATGACACTAAATCACTGAATATTGATACAGGAGGAACAAATTTTTCTTTTACTTAATCTGGTACAAAAAAAACTAACTTGAAATGGATCATAGATCTAAATGCAAAGCTCTACTCTATAAAACTTCTAAACTAAAACATAGGATAAAATTCCTATGACCTTGGGTTAAGCAAAGATTTCTTGAAAAGAACACAAAAATGAAATGACATGGGAAAGAGAATTAAAATCAAGTCAAATCAAAATACACTGAATTCCATCAAACACAAAAACATTTCCTCTTCAGAAAACACCATTAAAGGGATCAGCAGGTGGTGTAGTGATTATGGCGCTGGACTCCCACATGACTGTCTGCAGTTTGAGTCTCGGACCTGATGGACTGATGGACCCACACGCTGGGCATGTGTGCACATGTGCCCAAAATCCCAAAAGAAGAATGGAGGAGAAGGGACTGCAACATGGCCATCCCTTCTGGGAGGTGATTTCTCACTTTCCCTCTCACAATCTCTCTGTCTCTCTGCAGAGCACATGTGCCCTTATAAATTTGAAGATTATAAAAAGAAAACACCATTAAGAACACAAAAAAGCAAACCACAGACTGGAAGAGAAAGGATCCAATACAGAAACACACACGCACCACACACATCCTATGCATACACACACTTACACTCTCCAAAAAAGGCAAAAATTTCAATGAAAAATGAGGGAAAAAAACTGAAACTACTTTTTTTTTTTGAGAGGTTTTTTTTTTTTTTTTTTTCTTGCGCTGTAGGTTGCGTGCACTCGCCAGAAAGACAGAGAGACAGAAAGCAAAAATCATCCCCCGGGGGGATGGACACTCTGCAATCCATTCTCCTCCTGGGATCCTGAGCGGGCTAGCACGCACACGTGCCTGGAGTAAGTTTAAGCCACCAGGTCCAGGAATCCAACTGCGGTTGACTACATGGAAGTTCAGCAATATAGCCATTATGCTAACTGCTGGTCCCAAAACTACTTTTTATTTTTTTTAAAGAGAGATTTTTGCAATAGGCCACACAAAAGATAAGCACCTGTGTGGTAGACATATGTGTATACAGAACTCTTCACTAAGAAGGCCTAGAAGGGACAACTCAGGAGCAATGAGCACATTGTGAGCCTGGATCTTGGTTCTAAATACTCCATGTAAGGAACAGAGCTCCTTGGAGAAAGGGCTGATTCTAGGGCTAGGACAGGGCACATACAAGATAAGCCTGAATTATACAGTGCCAGACAGTAAGGAAGTATTCTTTAAGTGTATTTTTAAGAATTATTCATTTAATTGTACTTTATCTTCTTCTTATTATTATTTAATTTGACCAGAGAGAGAGAAAGCAAACTACCAGGTCTGGGACTCGAACCATGGTCGGCCATGTAGGAGTCCAACATCACAACCACCACGTTACCTTCCATTCCTACTAATGAAGTGTTCAAAGAAAAAAAAAAAGAACAAAGAGATGAGGGCATATAAAAGCGAAATAAGAACCAATTTAAAAGATCTTCCAATGGCCAAATAGCATGAATTATAACCTGAAGTATAAAATAAAAATACATTAAGTCCCTAGATAAATAAATGACTGAATGAACAAATAAATAAATTGGGGGAGAAGGAACAATGCTTCCTTACAAGCAATTCTAAACAATCTTATGTAGAGATTTCCTCCCTTTCTTTTCATTATAGGCTGGATTACTAACTTGCTTTCAGAAAACAGAGTATGGAAAGAAACTTTATAGCACAGAATCCTGGGAGATACTACTTTAACCAAACGACCAAGGCTAACATCAACAGTAATTCACCACAGCAATTAAGAAAAGAAAATGAAATTGTCGTAGATCAGAAAAGACTAGGAAAACCTGGTAACTAAAGTCAGTGTGATATCCTGGGCTGATTAACGGCATATAAAAGGGCATTAGATCCCAATCTAGGGACCAGCAGATGGTGTAATGATTACATTGCTGGACTCCCACGTAGTCTACTACAGTTTGAGTCCCAGGCTCAACAAGCAGCTTATACTCACACTGGGCCTATGTGTGTGCGTGCTCAAAATCCTGAAAGGATAGAGAAGGGACTGCAGTGTGGCCGTCCCCTCTGGGAGGTGATTCTTGGTTTTCTGTCTCTGTGTGTCTCTCTGTTTCTCTGGCAAGTGCACGTGTCCTATAGCAAAAATCTCTCTTAAAAAGGAAAGAGAGAGAGAGAGAGAAAGAAAAAGAAAGAAAGAAAGAAAGAAAGAAAGAAAGAAAGAAAGAAAGAAAGAAAGAAAGAAAGAAAGAAAGAAAGAAAGAAAGAAAGAAAGAAAGAAAGAAAGAAAGAAAGAAAGAAAGAAAGAAAGAAAGAACCCAATCTAATTATGAAAAAAAATATCAGATTCTAATCAAAGGATACTCTACAAAAATATTTGACCTGTAATCCTTAGAACTGTCAAGGATGTCAAACCCAGGGAATGTTTGAGAAACTTTTACCACTAAGAGGAGCCTATGGAAGCATGGTTTCTTAAAATATGGAATAATTTAATGGATGAGAGTTTCTAATACAAGAAGGGATATTAGGTAAAAGCTGAGGAAATTTGAAAAAGCTCAGACTTTCACTGATAAGTTATCAAGATAAGTTCATTAATAATAACAAATGTACCATATGAAGAAAAGAATATTGGGACCAGCGGATGGCATGATGGTTACATCACTGGACTCCCACATGACTAACCATAGTTCGAGTCCCAAACTAGGTGGCTTGAAACTTATGCCAGGTGTGTGTGCATGCATGCCCAAAATCCCAAGAGGAGAGTGAAGGAGAAGGGATTGAGGCATGGCCATTCTCCTGGTGGGTGATTTCTCGCTTTCTGTTTCTCTGTCTCTCTGTCAAGCACACACGCCCTATAGCAAAAATCTCTAAAATAATCTCTCTAAAAAATAATAATAATCATAACTGGAAGAAATGGATATAGGTTACATGAGAGAAGTCCCTGTACTATCTTTGCAAAATTCTATCAGTCTAAAACTGTGCTAAAATTAAATATTTTATTTATTAAAAAAATATATATTAGTGGAAAAATTGGTGAAATATGAATAAAGTCCATGGTTAATAACACTGGAGAAAACTGGATGAAAGGTATATGGAATGCTCTGAATTATCTTTGCAAGTTTCCTGTAAATCTAAAATAAAGAGTTTATATATACATATTTTTGATTGGCGAGGGCAGATGTGCTCACCAGAAAAAGGGCCCCCAAACAGGGCATGCTCACGTTGCTATAATTTTTCTTCCATTTCTCCATCCTATCAGGGTTTTAGACACACACATACATGCACCTAGCATGTTTTTCAAACCACTGGCGATAAGACACAAATTGCAGTCAACCATGTAAGTTCTAGTTCTCCCAGCAAGTACTCAACCTCTGCACTTGGCTGGCCCAATAGTTTATATTTTTTATAGAAAAACATATTTGAACTGGGACCAGTTTGGCTTGGTCAGCAGTAACACTACTAGAGCATCATGGGAAAGGTCTTGTGTTAATGTCCATCTCAGGGTCTCCCTGAATACCATGCATGCTCATAATCCCGGCTGGCTAATTAACTAGAGTGTGGGTCACAGCATAACAGCCTTGTTGAGGGTCTCTCTTTCTCTGAAGAAATAAAAAAAGAAACTTAAAAAATACATGCATTGAAATTTCATAAAAATACACAAGTGACCAGTAGAATATGAAAAAGACTAATGACAGAACTGCAACTTAGAACCAAAATGAAAAAAACTACACAACATTGAAATGGCTAAAAATAAAAACTCAAGACCTTGACCAACCCTATAACTATTAAAGAAACTGAATTTCTAGTTCAAAACTTTCCCACAAGGAAAACTCCAGGCCCAGAAGGCTTTAATAGTAAAATTTACCAAACACTTAAGAAATAATTTCAATTCTACACATATTCTTCCAGAAAACAGAAAAGAAGAAACACTTGCCAACAGTGAGTTTAGGCCAATATTACCCTGACAACAAAACAGACAAGACAATTACAAGAAAACAAAACTACAGATGAATATTCTTCATGAATATATATGCAAAAGTCCTTCAAATTTTTTTTAACAAATTGAATCCAGTAACAGTCATAAAAAGAAAAATTCACCACAACCAAGAGGGTTTTCCCCAGGAATCTAAAGTTGGATTAACATTCAGAAACCAACCAATGTATTTCACTATAACATTAGAAAGAAAAAAGTATACAATTAATTCAACAGACACAGGAAAGGCATCTGACAAAATCTGCAACGTATAAGTAAAAATTCAATATGACAACAGCAGAACTTTTATAAGAAATAGAATTCAACTCCCCCCCCAAAAAAGGTCAGGCTTTGACATAATGCCAAATCTTTGAAAGTCATTAATATGAACCCTATTTCTTATAGCAGAGTTAATTACATGTGGTCTTAGAAGGTAAACTGACTTCTTTCGACATGAAATACACCTTCTCACTGTATTTCCACTTAGGCTAAGAGTAAAATTAATTATTACACATTGAAAATGCTTGAGGTAGAGTAGGATGGCTGTGGGCCAATGTAGAAAGAGAATGAAAAAACAAAAGGTAGCAATAAAGGTTTTCAATATGCTACAGGTGAACTTGAATGTGAATAAAACTAGATGGCATTCTTCCCTGAAAGGAGACAGTGAACCAAACCCTGTCTCTATTGATCAAATGATTACCGGGAAGTTGCTCGCCTTCATCAACCCTGTTTTCCTTCACATCACAAGAGGACATTATGGGGGACAGCAGGTGGCACAGTGATTAGGATGCTGGACCTGGTGGCTTTCTTTCTCTGTCTCTGTTTCTCTCTGTCTCTGTATCTCTCTCTCTCTGTTGGGCATGCATGTCCTATGACAAATTTAAATAAATAAATTAAACAATTCTTTTTTTTTTTTTTGAGAGAGAGGTTTTTGCTATAGGGCACGTGTGCTCGCCAGACAGACAGAAAGAGACAGAGAGACAGAAATCAAGAAATCACCCCCCGGGGGGATGGCCACGCCGCAATCCCTTCTCCTCCGTTCTCCTCTCGGGATTTTGGGCACGCACGCACACGCGCCCAGAGTGAGTTTTAAGCCACTGGGTCCAGGACACGAACCACAGTCGACTACATGGGAGTCCAGCGACATAGCCATTACGCTAACTGCTGGTCCCAACAATTCTTTTTTTAAAAAAAGACATTTATGCTAGACTCATTCTCAAAGTCAGTAAATGCTTATTCAGTACCTAGTATGTGCCAAACACTATCTTAGACAATGAGGATGCAGCGATGAAAGAAAACAACAAAAATTCCTCTCCTCATAGAGTTCAGAGAGACAAACCTGTAAGTACATACATCATGCGAAATGGTCACAAATACTATGGAGAAGGTACTGGGGGGGTGGTGGTGGTTTTAAACTAGGTTATTGGGAAGCACATGATTTCTAGGTTCATTTTCAGTTCAGAAATCCAATGGTTCCCTTCCATGTTGACTAGGCAGCATAAAAACCCACAGTGAACCTCTGAACCTGACCTCTTTACACTCAAACATTCTATCACCTTGTTCTGAGTGTCACCACTTATATTTTAGAAAAATAGGATTAAACATACATTTTTTTCACACTGAGACAAAGCATATGCTGTCGTTTAATGAAACAAGTAATTTCCCATCTTGCCTGGGGAGAAGAAAATAAGAAAAATAAAACCTAGCAATTTCTCCCCAAAGGTTTTAAAACTGTAGCATTTTTGTACGCTACAGAAAGGATTAAATTAGCTATTTTCTTCTCCCCCTCAAATGGTCTGGAATTTGGTCCTTTATTAGGGCTAAATTACAACTAAAGATGGTTTGACAGTGTCTCCAAAATGGGAGATTTTCCAGAGAAAAGAAAGTCATATATATAATAAAGGCCACTATTGTTATTGTAGCTACTATATCTCGTGTGCCTGCTATTTGCAGATACAACACTATTTTATGTATTAGGTTGAACTATATGAATTTATGAGTTGAATGCAACAATTTTATACAGGTTGACCTAATACATTTATTTCTTTTATTATAAAATCTTGAGCTCAGGGTTAGCAGGTGGCATGGTGGTTAAGGCACTGGACTCCCACATGGCCGACTGTGGTGTGACTAGAACCAGTAGCTTAAAAATCACACCAGACACATGTGTGTACATGTCCCAAACCCCATGAGGATAATGGAGAAGGGATTGCGGCATGGCCATCACTCCTGGGAGGTGATTTCTCACTCTCCCTCTTGCTCTCTATATATCTCTCCAGTGAGTGCATGTGCCCTATGTCAATAAAACCTGAAAACTTTATTTTTTTTTTTCAAAGGCATCAGTTAGCTGTGACCCTCCTGCTTCAGCCTCCCAAAGAGCTGGGACTACAGGTGTGCTTTTTTTTCAGGGTGGGCCAGAAATCAAGCCCAGGCCTCCCACGTGGCCTCAGCCTGCTGAGTAATGGGAGTCTGTGGACATGTACCGTGGTTGGGCCTAATAGGTTAAGATCAAATTCCATGAACAAGAAGTCTCTAGGTTAATTGCACTGCTACTTTTCTATAACTCTTCTACTATATTACTATCTTGAACTAATTTTTATGGTAACAAGCTTTTATGTGATGATGTAAAGGCCTTCTGCCAACCTAATGGCAGCATAAATGACGACTGGACGGTGCTACCAGTGATAATGAATTTGTGCTACCAGTGATAATGAATTTGTGCAAATAGTCTATATATATATATATATATATATATATATATATATATACACAATTTTGTCTAGGACTCAAAGACCTGAATTTTATTTTAAGCATCAGAATTCATAGCATAAGTTACACTCAAAGCTATTCATAGCCGTGTCGTTTCATTTTAAAAAAGGCTCACTTTATTAGTCAGACCTACGACTCTGCTAACAAAGATAGAATCTTAATTTTTAAACTGATGTTTTTTTCCCCCCTCTCCACTATAAAGAGTATAAAGCAACCCAAAATTATACTAATGTCTTAACTTTGTCCATTTGGGTTGGAATCGCTATTTCTTTGGAAATGCCTCCACCAGATGAGTATTTCCCAAAAGTGAGCCCTGACTACAAACCACTCTATTATGCTCAATCAATATAATTTTAAAATTCATCTTTTAAAAGAAATCAGTCCCTATAGTTTATTTTTTTTCTCCTAGCAGCTATTTTTCATTCATGTTTAGAGTTCACATCTATAAGACATTAATAAGTTAGTCTGCTAATTATCTTCTGAATAACGGTATGTAATCTCAAGTTTCATCTGGCAGAATAAGGGAGGCACTTTGTATGTTACATTATTAGCGGATGGGAAAGTTTACTTCTAACATTTAAATGTCAACAGAAGTCTCAGTGAAATATTATGAAAAACAGTAATAATTACTACCTAAAGTCTTTTGGAAAAAAAAATTAATCTAAGTAAAATATGAAAATCCCATTTAGAAAGGAAGGAGTTTAAATAGGTAAACATAAAAACCTACCAGCTCATTGCTTGTAGATGTGAGTCTTAGTTTTTCTTCAATTTCCTTTCCAATTTTCTGAACAGTTACCTGAGTCTGTTTAATTGCACACTGGGCTCTATGAAGCCTAGAAATATAAGTTGTAGAAAAATTAAAGTGAGTTCACTATAAATTCCCAACACAGAGCCACAGATATAAATGACAAATCTTCTAGAATAAACAGAATTAATAAGGAATTTCTGATTGTTTCTCAATTCTCCAGCATATTAATGAAATACCAGCAATTACGATAAATCCTAAAACAGTAAACTCTAAAACAACCTTTACCTGTCTACTTGCCTCTGAGGTGCTAAGAACTAAAATGAAGAGCTCACACGAGTCCAGAAAAGCCCTTAGAAAGAATCTGGTCAAATCCTGTCATCTTGCAGACATGGAAACAGTCCAGAAAAATTAATTGGCTTGCTAAAGTCAAAGAGAGGTATCTGTCCTCTCAAGGCTGACTATTACTGGCTGGCAGATCAAGTGGTGGTTAAGGCACTAGACTCCCACATGGCCAATTGTGGTTTGAGTCCTGGACATTGTGACTTTACTTTCTTACTTTCTTGCTCTCTCTCTCTCTCTTTGGTCAAATTAAAAATAATAGCTATAATAATTATTATTAATAAAATTAAATAAATAATTCCTAAAATAAAAAAAAAGCTGACTATTACTTCTGGATACTCATAATGAGAAAAAGAATTCAGTACTTCAATAATCCCATTGAAGAAGGTTGAATCAAAGGGGCCAACACTCTGAAATGGACCAAAAGACCAAAAGATGACACAAAAAACATACAGGAGGACTAAATGCTGAACCTGGGTCTGAACAGCAACTACATTCTTAGTAAGAATTCTTCGAGGAACATTGAAAAAAAAAAAAAAAGAACTATTTTGCTTTATTGTTTTAGTTGTGATTTTGTAGGGTCTTTGGTTTTTGGTGTCTCTGTCTTTAAATATAGCTCATAGATATGTGGGAAATCATTAGATAAGACTACAAAACAACTACTAGAACTAATAAATGAATTTGCCAAAGTGATATACACACAAAAAGACAAGATACAAAAAAAAAAAGTTAAATGACTATATTTATATATATTTGCCACAAACAATTGGGATATGAAATTTTAAAGGAATACTTTCACAAAAGCCAGAGAATACTTAAGAATGAAACAAACAAAAAAATGTGCAAAACCCAACCTTAAAATGATAAAACATGATTAAGATAATGTAAAGAAGAGCTACATATATGGAAAAGTGCATCGCATACATGGACTAGAAGATGCAATATTGTTAAGATGTTATAAATAGTTTTTCCCAAATGAGTTAACAGTTTTACAAATCCAATTGAAATCTCAATAGGCTTTGTGTTTTTTAAGGAGTTGACAGTAAATATAGGAAAGCAAAATATCTAGAAGTGACAAACCAACTTGAAATCAGACAGATTCTAAGACTTCCTATCAAGTTATATAATCAAGACAATATGGTACTAGCATTAAGGATTAAAAAAACCCAGATAAACGGAATAAAATAAAGAGTTTAGAAACAGACCTATACATATATGAAGAATTAATTTTTGACAAAGGAATCAAAGCAAATGGTGGACAATACATCTGTTAAGCAAAGGTGCTAGAATATGATTTTAACTGGATAAATTAGACTTAAGCAAAATTAAAACTATGTTTATCTAAGACGCCAATGAGAAAATAAAAAAGAGGTCCACATCCTGAGGAAAAATATTTACAGAACATGTAACTGAGAGAGAATGATGTCTGGAGTATAAAAAGACTTCCTTCCTTCCTCCCTTTCTTTCTTTCTTTTCCTCCCTCTCTCCCTTTTTAAATTTTGTCGGAGGGTACATGCACTTGCTGGAGTAGGAGAGTGAGAGAAAGAGACAGAGACAGAGAGAGAAGGCATTCCCCATGGGTATGGCTATTCCTCAATCCCTTCTCTGTCCTCCCAGGGTTAAGGGTATCCATATATGGCCAGGGTGTTTTCCCGACCACTGGGTCCATGACTTGAACTGTGCAGCTGGCATATAGGATCCCGTCACCTGAACCACCATACCACCAGGTGGCCCATAGAGAACAATGAACAAATCAAACAAAAACAAAATGATGGCCCAATTAAAACTGAACCAAAGAGTGAATAAATACTTCACAGAACATAAAAGAATGGCCAAGAAACTCAGGAAAAGGTGCTCAGCATCTCAGGCATCAGGGAAATGCAAATTAAAATCACCGTGAACTATCATGTCACTATTGGGACAGCTAAAACTAAAATGGCAACACCAAATGCTGGCAAGAATGTGGGGAAACAGGAACTTGCATGCATTCCTGGCAAAGGTGTAAAACAATACTACAATTTTGAAAAACTGCCTCTTAAAAAAACTAAACATCTCATCTATGGCTCAGCATTACAGTCCTATGTATTTACCGCCCCCCCCAAAATAGAAACATATATGTATGAGAAGATTTATAAAAGATTGTTCATAGACAACAACTTGAATCTCCATCAACAAGAGAATTAATAAACAAATCAAGGTGTACTTACAGAAGTAACATCATACAGGCAATAAAATGGGAAGCACCTGTCCAGCCACGGCAGTGCATAGATACCGTCACCGCTTGGAAAGCTAGAAGCCTGAGAACCTGAACACACCAAGGCAGGGATGCACACACCTATACCCCTAGCCAACTGGGAGCCAGGACCACAACACAGCAAGACCTTGTCAAAAATACCTACCTCGTTTTCTGTCATTCCCCCTCTCATAAAGAATAAGGGAGGGGGAAAAAAAGGCATGCACCACTGATAAATGTAACAATAAATTCAACAATAT
>NW_006159505.1:4978036-4983857 GCF_000334495.1 Tupaia belangeri chinensis | reverse complement strand
TGCGCGACTGATATATATATCAATATATACAAAAATATATATATATATATATATATATATATATATATATATAGAGAGAGAGAGAGAGAGAGATATCAAAAACTTTATGTTAGGTGAAAAAAGCCAGAAACAAAAAAGTACATGCTGTCCAGTTCTTGTTACACCAAGTTCAAGAATAGATAAAACCAATCTATGGTGACAATCAAAGGAGTGTCTGATTGCCTTGTGGGGTGAGCACAGACTGACAGGGGACAGGCAGAGCAAAAGAACTGTCTGCAGTGATAGGAATGTTCTATACCCTGATGGGGGTAAGGAGTACACCAAAACACACAGAAATAACACTTAAAATGCGTGTATTTCACTATGTGTGAATTTTACCTTGGTTTTTAAAGACTGGTCAATCCTAACCTAAAATTCATTATATATATATATATATATGGGAGGTTCATTTTCAGGATTGGAAGGCACCATAAATACTTCTGTCAAAGTTATTATTATTATTATTATTATGACACTACACACTGAAAATATTCATGACATATTCTGTACTTGCAGAAACAGCCTGATGGTTACCGAAGATTTCTTAGGTCATCTAAAAGGGACCAACTCTCATTCTAACTATTTTACTCATGAGATCAGTAACTCAACAACTCCCTCCGGGTTCCAAAAGAATCTAATAGAAGAGATCCCATTCCATATGAGTGTGTATGTGTTTAATCTACACTGATAATAGTAATACTCTGTCTCTCTCTCTCTCACTCTTTTTAAGAGAGACAGAGAGAGGGGGCGGGAAAGTGAGAAATCACCCTCCAGGGGGATGGCCACGCCATAATGCTTTCTCCTCCATTCTCCCCCCTGGGATTTTGGGCACGCACGCACAAGCGCCAGGCATGATTTTCAAGCCACCAGATCTTACAAAGGTTGCTCTGCAGAAATCCTAAAGTCAGGAAAAGCCCTTTATGATGGGGATCCTGCCCACCTTTCCAGCCTCATTTCCCAGTAATCTTTATCTTGCACACTCAACTCCAGCAATACTGAACTACCTCTACTGTCAGTTCTTCAAACACATGACTCTTGCTCCTGTTTCTTATGCATGAGCAGACCTATCTGCCCACAAGATTTCCCTGTCCCTTAACAGGTAAAACAACTTCTAATCCGTTGAAAGGGAGCTCAAACACAAGTTCTTCAAAGGTCTTCTCTGATATTCCAGACAGGTAGAGGCAGGTAGAGATTTCTTCCTCTGGAAATCTGCCACATCGTGTAAATGACACTAACATGACACAATCACATTTTAGAACAACTGTGTATTTCCTATTTCCTCGTTAGATCTTCCTAAGGAAAAAACAAACAATAACTTGTTTTCTCATATATATTTCAAGTGCTTACCACAGAATGTGGCACAAAGAAGCGTATTTGTTAACTGAATATCTAATGTCTGAATATCAAAGCTTAGTCCTTAAATTTAGTATATTTGATTGATAACTGTGGGAGATTAACTGAATGATCAATGTGATAGCTGTCTATTACTTCAAAATTATATAACAGGCTGGCAGGTAGCATGGTAGTTAAAATACTGAACTCCCAGATGACTGACTACAGTTCGAGTCCCAGATCTGGCAGCTTTTTTTTTCTCTCTCTCTGGTCAAATTGAAGAAGAAATAAAATTAAATGAATAATTCTTTAAAAATATATTTTAAAAATATATCAAAACAAAAATTATATGATTAAAGACCAATCATTCTGGTAGAGAAATAAGCAGTTTTGATTAAAAATCTTATCAGAATTCTAAAACATGATAGGCATTAGCAACTCAAAGGAGAAATCAATAAAATAGCCTGTTGCTTTAAAAGGAGGAAAGTGCTGCCTCACACTTCACAGCTACTATGCAAACAACCTTGTCAAATGGTAAAGACTTTAAAAATAAAAATGATTCATGACCATAATTAATGTATGACTTCAACTATTTGGCTCTCACTGCCCCAGACGCTTTCTGATCTTACCTTAGGGGCTCAAAACACACAGACAGAGTCACATTCCCTCCAATCTTCAGTGTTATCCAAATAGACTTGCAGAGCCCCTACTACATCAAGACAGAGCAAATAACGCCCCCCTTTCAAATCTAGCGGGAATATAAAAGTTTGAAGTTGTAGCTTTTAAAAATAACAGGGGACATCCTGATCCCCCTGGGGGCAAGGGCTGACAAGAAAAGAAACAACTGCTTTAGCTCCACACTGGCTGGCCAGTTTTTGAGAAATGTTTCTTGATTTTGCAAAGTACGAAAAGAATCTATAAAAAAAAGAAATACGTATTATCTCGTCATCTGGGTGACTCGTCAGTACTAAAACTAACGCTCCCGGGTTGAGATAAAACCCATCATCACTGTGTCAGGGAAGAGATCAAGTATCTGACAGATATCCTGGTACGAGCGAACAGATGCATCCTTAATATTAACACTTACTGTGGTTTGAGATAGCCATAAATTAGAGTAGGGATAAAAAATGTTCTCAGGTTAGATATTACTGTGGATGTAAAGATGGAGTTACTAAAAGGTATTGTGCCCAATAAATATGAATAAAAACTGAGAGCATATCAATCAGATATTTACAAGCATCTCAGTCAGGGAGTAGTCATAAAACAATTTCTATTTAATATCGCCCATACCACAACTGAAATGCTGGATTCAAGCCTAAGATGGAGAGTGACAAATGAAACACCCAGAAAGGCAGCGACTTACTGTCCTCATGGCTTGTAGGGGGCGGATAAAAGAGGAAGAGCAGGCCCGCTGCGGTGGGCACAGCAGCAGTGCAACACGGTGATACTGGAGGCCATACTGAAGACGGGTTCCTGAGTCAACCTGCACACACCGGCTGTGCACAGACATGGGTGGAGAAGGTTGGGGGAGGCTAAGGGAGGCTGGGGCAGAGGCCGGCAATGTGAGATCTTATTAGGAATCTCTCTCTCTCCCTCCCGACCCTCCCTCCCACATGAGAAAGAAAGAAACCTTTTTTTTATTTGTTTAAAAAAAGAGAAGAAAATGTAGGAAAGAAAGGAGCCCAGTGAGACATTTAGATTCTTTATCATTAATGGCTTTGTAGTCCATAAAAGAAGAGTAGATTTTCACTCTGAAAGCATTAGGACGTCATTAAAACGTTTGAAACTGAGAAACATTTAATTACATGTGCAAGAAAGATCTTTCTTCTTATGATAGGGTGAATGGAACACAGAGAATAAAGACTGCCGGGAACCAGCAGTTAGCGTAATGGCTATGTCGCTGGATTCCCACGTAGTCGACCGCGGTTCGTGTCCCGGACCCGGTGGCTTAAAACTCACGCCGGGCGCGTGTGCGTGCGTGCCCAAGATCCCGAGAGGAGAATGGAGGAGAAGGGATTGCGGCGTGACCATCCCCCCTGGGGGGTGATTTCTCGCTTTCTGTCTCTATGTCTCTCTCTGTCTGGCTGGCGAGCGCACGCGCCCTACAGTGAAAATCTCTCAAAAAAACAAAAACAAACAAACAAACAAAAAAAAAAGACTGCCAACAGGAAGGCTAGTGTGAGGTAACTGCAACCATGTAAGCAACAGAAAAGCATTGTCCTAAATGAAAACAGTGATGGGAGGGGCCAGTGGTGGTGTGGTGGTTAAGACACAAGACTCCCACATGGCCACCCACAGTTCAAGTACTGGACCCAGTAGCATGGGAATCATGCCGGGCACGTGTGTACGTGCACCCAAAATCCCAACACGAGAACAGACTGTGGCATGGCCATCCCCTTGGGGGACAATTTCTTAATTTCCTTCTCTCTGTCTCTCTCTCTGGTGAGTACACACACCCTATGGCAAAAACCTAAAAACAAATGAACAAATAAAAAGAAACAAAGTGACAGGAAAGAGACATATAATGAAAAGTAAGAGAGAGATGAAGAATGATGCCTGAAAACAAATTAGCAATATCAAGATCAAAGAGAAGAGATCACTACACATCCTACAGACATGTAAGGGAAATTATAGGGAAATTACCAACTCTATCAATAAATTCAACTTAGATGAAATAGCTAAAATAACTTAAAAACCACAAGGCTCCAAAGCAAGCAAAAGAAATAGGAAATTTGAATGACCATGATTGGTTAGAGAAATTGAATTCGTAATAAAGAAAATTCTAGGCTAAGGTAGCTTCTCTGATAAAATGCCACTAATGTCAAAAATCTTCCAGAGAAGGAAATACTTTTCAATTTACTTGATAAGGTTGGCGTAAGTCTCACAGCAAAACATGAAAAGAACACTACAAGAAAACTGCAGACTAGTATCACACATAAATATAAATGTAAAAATCATTAACAAGATCTTAACAAATTGACTCTAGCAATATATGAAAAGCACAATACATCTTGATCAAGAGGGCTAATTCAGGTAGTGTAAGGTCCAAGTATCATCTTAAAATCAGTGACAGAATTAAAGAGAGAAATTAAATGATGTTCTTAAAAGATGCAAAAAAATCAATACTTATTACTTATTACTGATTAAAATTCAATACTTATTACTGATTAAAAACAAAAACCCCTAAACACCTCGGATAAAAAGGAGCTCCCTCAATCTGATAAGGTGGTTATACAGAAAAAAAATCTACAGTCAATATTATAATAAAGGTCAGAAACAAGGCTGACATGACCATATTCATTACTCTAGTCACTGTACTTAAGGTCCAAGCCATTCGAATAAGGCAATAAAAAGAAATGGGAATTGTAAATATAAAAAAGGCAAAAAAGGTTTATTCACAGATGCTAGTTCATGGAGTGGAGAACTCAATATTGTCAAAAGGTCAAGCCTAAACTGAAATGACTCGTAGAATCAAAGCAATCCCAGTTAAAACCCCAAGAGACTTTTTTTTTGGTAGAAAATGGAAAATTTCTCAAAAATTGATACGGAAATACAAAAGACCTAGAATACCCAAAATATGTTCAAGAAGAACACATTTAAGGGCTTACACTATCAGACTTCATGACGTAGCATAAAGCTGTAGTAAGTAATAGACCAGTGAATAATAACTCAGAATGTAGAAATAAACAAACCCATTTACATATAATCATTTTTTAATTAGGAAAAAAAAGCTTTATCAACAAATGGCACTGAAATAATTAAATAGTGGGTGGGGGAGGGGGAGTATGAACCTGAATATCTATATCATCTTGCATACAAAAATTAATTAGAAATGGATCAGAGATCTAAAAATAAAAGACAAAACTAAAAGGCTTCTAGAATCATATTTAGGAAAACATATCCTTAGCCATGCAAAGATTTCTTAAATAGGATTTATCAAAACATATTAAGAAAACTGATTCTTGGGACCAGCAGTTAGTGTAATGGCTATGCCGCTGAACTCCCATGTAGCCGACTGTGGTTCGAGTACCGGACCTGGTGGCTTAAACTCATGCCACACGCATGTACGTGCATGACCAAGATCCCGAGAGGAGAATGAAGGAGAAGAGATTGCAGTGTGGCCATCCCCCCTGGGGGTGATTTCTCACTTTCTGTCTCTGTATCTCTCTCTGTCTTTCTGGTGAGCACACGTACCCTATAGCAAAAACCTCTCAGAAAAAAAAAGATTCTTAAATAAGATTCCCAAAGCACAGCCAATAATCTCTAAAATAGACAAGTGGGACTATATCAGATTAAGAAGTTTCTGCAGGGAACCAGCAGTTAGCGTAATGGCTACGTCGCTGGACTCCCACGTAGTCGACCGCGGTTCGCGTCTCGGAACCAGTGGCTTAAAACTCACGCCGGGCGCGTGTGCGTGCGTGCCCAAGATCCCGAGAGGAGAATGGAGGAG
>NW_006159505.1:4894149-4977956 GCF_000334495.1 Tupaia belangeri chinensis | reverse complement strand
AAAAAAAAAAAAGTAGTTTCTGCACAGCAAAGGACACAGTAACAAGTGTGAATTGACAACCCTCAGAATGGGAGAATATTTTGTAAAATATACCTCAGACAAGGGACTGTCACCCAGAATACACAGGGAACTCAAGTGGCTTACTCAAAAAAAAAAAAAAGATTAACCTAATTAAAAGATTAAATTAAATTAAAATGAGCTGATCAAAAATCTCTCTAAGGAAGACATCCAAATAGCCAAAAAGCATATAAGGAAGGGCTCAACATCCCTCATCATAAGGGAGATGCAGATTAAAACCACAATGAGATATCACCTAACCCCTATCAGAATGGCGAAGATTAAAAATACAAAAAGTGATAAGTGTTGGCGGGGATGTGGTGAAAGGGGAACTCTCCAACTCTGTTGGTGGGAATGTTAACTGATTCAGCCACTGTGGAAAACAGTATGGTGGTTCCTCAAAGATCTACAAATAGAACTACCATTTGATCCAGCAGTCCCACTTCTGGGTATCTATCCAAAGGACAGGAGAAAGCTCAGTCAGAAAAGCACTTGCACATCAATGTTTATTGCAGCATTATTCACGATCACTAAGACATGGAACTAACCCAAATGTCCACAAACTACTCAGCCATAAAAAGCAACAAAACCCTGGCATTTGACAGAAAGTGGTCAAATATGGAAGATCTATTGTTGAGTGAAGCAAGCCAAGATATGAAAGAAAGATATTGTATGTATCCACTTAATACATATCGACTATCTGCACTTCATGGTAGAGATCGAAATATTGGAGGACATAAAAGCAGTGAAGATAGTTACGGGTGCTGAAGGCAGTGTGGAACAGGGTCGGAGTAAGAAGGGAAGAGTATAGAGAAGGATAGCAAGAGAACAAATAGCGAGGCATGATGTTAGTGGGACACAGAAATGGTTTATTACCTGTTGATGATGACATGTACAGTATTCTCAACTGGACTGGTCTGAGAAGTATTTCATGTTGGGTACATTCTTTACACAAGTCAATGATACATAGTGATTGAATGTTAAAAAAAATGAGAATAAATAATAATAATAGTAATAGTAATCTGAAAAAAATAATGAAAAGCTATTTGATGATGATGATGTGGATAGTAATGTCTTTCTCTTGACTGATATGCATGGTAATTGTGCTGGAAAAAGAAATGTAATACACTGTAAAGATATATGTGATTCAATATAATATAAAAAGATTATGATAATAACATATTAAATTAAAAATAAAAAAACAAGGCATAGACTAGAAAAAATATTTTATTTATTGAATATATGACAAAGGACTTATATCCAGAACTACAAATCAACAATAAAAATAGAAATGACTTGGGGCCAGCAGGTGGCATAATGGTTAAGGTACTGGACAGACTCCCACATGGTCGACCATGGGTCAAGCCCTAGATGTGGCAGCTTGAAATTCATGCTGGATACATGTGCGTACATGCCCAAAATCCCAGGAGGAGAACAGAGGCGAAAGGACTGTGGCATGGCCATTCTCCCAGGGGGTGATCTTCCACTTCCACTTCCCCTCCCACTTTCCCTTTCACTTTCCCTCTCGGTCCCTCTCTGGTGAGTTCATGTATCCTATGGCAAAAACCTTAAATATATATATATATATATATATGACAAGATAAATGAGAATAGGGCAAAATATTTGAACAAATGTTTCACAAAAGTTAAAAGGATGACCAATTGGGTCAGGCCATGGCATGGTGATTAAGGTGGCTGACAGCATGATTAGAATCTTGGACCTGGCGGCTTAAAAAATACCCCAGGAGCAAGTGCAGGTGGCACTGCAGTGTGGTCATCCTCCCTGGGGTGTGCTTTCTCACTTTCTTTCTCTCTGTCTCTTTCCAGCAAGTGCCATGTGCCTTTTGGTAAATTTAAAAAGAAAAAGGAAAAGAAAAGAGTGACCAATAAGCATAGGAAATGGTGCTCAACATCTTTAGTCATTTCAGAATTTTAAAAATTAAAACCAAAATGGCATATATCATTACAAGTTTATTACAATGGCTAGAATTTACAAAATTTGTAATACCAAATGCTGGCAAGAAGTACAACAACTAGAACTTTCCAACATGGTTGGTGGGGCTGTAAAATTGTATAAATAGCCTGGAAAACTGTATGGCAATATCTAATAAATTAAAGATATACTTCTTATATGAGCCAGCAGCTCTACTCTAAGGTCTAATAAAGAAATAAAAGCACATTACCACAAAAATACTTGTATAAGGTATTCCTATCAGCTTTATTCATAATAGCCAAAAAGTAGAAATGGCCCACATATCCATCAACAGGCTAATGGATAAACCAATTACGGTATATTCACAGAAGGAAATACTCCTCAACAATAAAACGAAATAAACTACTGATTTATACAACAACAAAGATAAATTTGTTTAAAGCACTAGACTCCCACATGGCTAACCACTGGCAGCTCAAAAATTACTCTGGGTGTACCTGTGTGCATGCCTCAAATCCCAGGAGGAGAATGGAAGAGAAAGGATTGTGGCACGGCCATTTCCCTTGGGGGGTGATTTCTCACCTTCCCTCTCACTGGGCCCTTCTGTCTCTCTCCAATAAACACACATGCCCTATGGGGGGGAAAATAAAACTATAGGTCTAACAAAGGCAGCCAGAAAACAGAAGAGTACACTGTACATCTCCATCTATAAGAGGTTGAAGAACAGGGAAAACTAATAAATGACGAGGCAGTAAGAAAAGTGTTTGACTAGGCCAAGAGTGGAAAAGAAGGGGTTAAAATGACTGGCAAGGGGGAATGAGACAGATTTCTGAATAATGAAAATATTCTACACCTTGACTTGAATGATGACTATATGGATGTTCATATTTATCAAAACTAAAGTCTATACTGAAGTTCTCTGCATTTTACTCTATGTAAATTATACTAGAAGTGGGGTGGAGAGAATGATTGTTGACATGTGGCTTGGGGAACCAGGAAAATGGTGGTGCCATTAACTGAAACAGGAAGCACAGAGAAGTCTGAGAAGAAAGTTCTCTTTTCAGTTTGAGGTGCCTGTGCAACATCCAGGGAGTGCTGAATACGAGCTGCATGTTAGGAGCTGGAGCTCAGAAGACAGATCTTGGCCAGAGATAAAAATGTGGCAATCATTAGCACACAGATGGTTATTAACACTATGAAACTGAATGAGATCACCCTGGAAGACTGTGAGAATGAGACAGAACAGAACCTAGAGCAGAATCCGGTGGAACATCAATGTTTAAGGGATTAGAAAAAAGAAACAAAATAAAAACCTTCAAGAAATTTCTGAACCAGAATACCCAGGAAAACACACAGCTGGGAGAATCAGTGTTAGAGCATTTAAAGGAACAGAATGTCTCAAGCAAGGAATGATGGTCACAAAATCAAGTAACCTAAAGCCAAGACAATATCTACATATTTAACAACAAGGATTCAATTAAAGCCACTTCAAATCTGTTCATCTCTCTCCAAAGCCACCATCATCCTCATCTCTCACTAGCCAATGGCCTCCTAACTGACTTCTCAACCTCAATTCAGTCCTCCTGTTCTTCAGTTTCTCAGTTAATTATTGTAGCTTATCTACCCCAAAGGCCTCCAAAATGCTTACTTTATAAAGCTATATCCAAATATTCATAGCCTGCTATCAATATATCACTGTGTCTTGAACAATTTCTTCAGTAAAGAAATGAGAAATGGGACATCAAAACTAAAGACTCTGCCTCAACTAGTAAGATGGTCCAGTATTCCAAGTTTCTCTACTCATGGGCCCAAAGAAATGAAAACAGTTCTTGTTTACATTGCAATTAAAGAAGCTTGACACAAGTCTGGGATTAGATTCCCTTAGGGACAACTAGAAATACCACAATCTAAACATTTACAATATAAAGGATTAGTGCTGTCTAATGTAGCCATTCCTAACCACCTCACCTTTCTTTATCTTTGACAGACATGAAATATTTTAGATACTGGGTGCCTTCTAATAACTAGCATTTGATTGCTTGCACAATTCATTTTGTTATGTAAAGCTTCTAAAGGTAGTTAACATACCTGTACTTCTAGTAGTGTTGATATTGATTGATTCTATTGATTATAAAACGATTTTCCTAGTGACTAAAAGGGCTATGATCTATTACTATGATTTTTTTCCACACTAAATGTGATTTCCATTTTTCGGTAGAATTCTATTAAACCAAATTTAGACTCCATGATAGTCATGAATCACTGCACCTTTCCAGAACTGCTACCTGACAGCAATAACACATTATACCAGTGCCTGCCTTTTCCCTTTCTCTTTTCTCATATTTGGTCATCTAAACCTGTCCATTCTTCTTTTCCAGTGTTCTTATCTACATTGTTTCTTTCACATTATCCCCATTATCAGCATAATAAAAGGTCTTCTTTGTTCTAATCTTGGGCCACTTCAATCCACTTGGAATACTGCCTTCAAACTACTCTTCATAAAACATACATACACTGAATATACTGTTCTACAGAAGAATCAGAACACTAAATAGGGCTCCAGAGATCTTTCAAGACTTAGTGTATCAATAATTAGGGTGACAACAGGCAAATTAGACCTCTTTATACAAAAACAAGAACAAAAAAAAAAAAACAAGGCCATGTACTAAAATGGAATGATTGCAAGTTCTGAAATTCTGTGATTGGATGTTGTCTTAGCCTACTATTCCATTGCTAACAGAGATACCTGAGACTGGGTGATTTCTAAGAAATAAGAGGTTTATTTGACTCATGATTCTGGTGGCTGAAAAGTTCAAAGGTGTAGGACTGACATTAGGCCAGCTCATAACATGGCTTATAGGTGCAGAGAGATTGGCAGGCCTGTACAGAGAGAGAGAGTGAGAGCGCGGGCTGCCTGCAGTTTTCTCTTTTATAACAACCTGAACCTGGTCTTGCGAGAACTAACCCCCTCTTGTGAGAGCCAGAACTACTCACAGCCTCTCACAAAACAACATTAACCCATTTATGTCACCACTGTTTCCATGATCCAGTCATCACCCACTAGGACCAAATGCCAAAAATATTAATATTTGAGGGACAAACCATTATCTAAACCATAACAGATGTTATTTCTTGCTTGAAAATATTCCATGGCTGTCTCCTTAAATACAGATTAAAACTCTGTCACTTTAGCCTGGCAATTCAAAGTCCACTAATACATAGTTCAAGTATAACAACATTAATATTTATTAAAACTTTGAGGTTTAATATAGTGCCTGACACAGAATATATATTTATTTATTTAATAAATCATTAAATGAATGAACATGTAGTTAGTGCTTGCTATGTGCCAGAGACTAGACCAAAAACTTGAAATGATTTTTTTCATTTAGTTCTCACAATAATCCATAGATTTGGAAATCATCATTCTAATTCTACATGTGAAAAAACTGAAGTTAGTAAGTAGCAGAATCAGAATTCAAACCCAGGTATGTATATTCCAAAGTTACATGGTCTTCACTATTTTCTACCTGTAAACCCATCATCCCCAAACTAGTCTTGCTACCATCTCCCAGTATTCTTCGGCATCAATAATACCTTACATGTTAAATACACTTTATTTCAGGTCCAGCAGTTGACATAATGGCTATGTCACTGGATTCTCATGTAGTCCACCACAGTTTGACTCCTGGACCTGGTGGCTTAAACTCATGCCGGGCGCGTGTGCATACATGCCCAAGATCCTGAGAGGAGAATGGAGAAGGGATTGTGGTATGGCCATCGCCCCCGGGGGGTGATTTCTTGCTTTATGTCTCTCTGTCTCTGTCTTTCTGGCAAGCGCATGCACCCTATAGAAAAACCTCTAAAAAAAAAAAAATTCTAAAGTGCTTTTTCCTCAGACATATTATTTAAGTTGAACCTTCCAATATGTAGGTTCCAGTGCAGTGTTCCTCCCACCATCCAAAGTCGTATAACTTTTCCTTCCATTTCTCCACTATTCTACTCACAATACACCTCATAGCTCAGTCAAATCTGCAACTGCTTCCTATCCTGCTGTCTCTGTGACAGGCACATTTCTAAGATATTCCCTCAACATTCCCACCCCCTAGAGTACATGCCTCTGTATGACCACCTCCCCTTGGGCCTGTGAACACGATAGGATATTACTCCTAGATTGTTACTTTATAAGGTGAAGGGATTTGAGGGATATAATTGGAGATATAATTAAGGTTCCAAATCAACTGACCTTGAGTTAATCAAAAGGAAGATTAGCTGGATGCTACAGACTGAACTATGTACCCTGCCACATCCATATGTTAAAGCTCTAAGCCTCAATGTGGCTATATTTGGAAATAGGGCTTTTAGGAGGTAATTAAACGTAAGTAAGGTCCTAAGGGTGTGGTACTAATCCTACAGTACTGGCGGTCTAATAAGAACAAAACGCGAGAGCTATTGCTCTCTCACACTCCACACACATGCACCAAGAAAAGGCCACATGGGAGGACATGGTAAGAAAGTAGCCATCTGCAAGACAGAGAGGTACCATGCTGGCACCTTGATATCAAACTTCCAGCCTTCAGATCTATGAGAAAATGGCCCAGTCCACTGCATTTTGTTTGGCAAGCTGACTAATATATTGGGTAGGTTTGATCTAATTAGGTGAAGCCTTAGAAGGGACTGGCTCTTATAAAAAGAAGAGATTTGAAGCACAATAGGGCCTATGGAGTGAGCCACATGGCAAGAAACTTTGTGGAGCTGACGGCAGCCCCCAGAGGACAACCAGCAAGAGAACTAGAACCTCAGTCCTTTGAACTCTGAGGAAGTGAGCTCTGCCAACAGCCACGTTTGCCTGAAGGAGGACCCTGAGTGCCACAAAGGAACACCGCACAACTGACACCAAGACTTTAGCCATGAGCAGCAAACCCAAGTTAGTGGTGCCCAGTTTTTTTTTTTTGTACCTAATACCATGAGACTAAATGAGTATTATTTAAGCTACTAAAAGTGTGATAATTTATTATGTAGTAATAGAAAACTGCTACACTCCCCAATCTTTACCTTCTTTCAAAGCCAGTTAAAACACCATGTCTGCATGATTCCATTTACTGAGTACATTATCACACTAGTCAAGATAACACATACACTTTATAACTATTTAGCCTAATCTCTTATATGATAAAGACCAATATGTCTTTAAATGTATTCATTCATCCTACCTTTGCACTGAGCACACTCTGTGTTGCCAATACTGAGTCTACTGTGAAGGGAAAATACATTAGAAAGAGTCTATGTTCGACAGAAGCATGAAATGTATTTACGGATTCATGCAATAAACATTTACTGAATGGCCATATGTTAGCCACACCCTCCACTAGATAACAGACACAAAGAGATAAAAGACACCCTTCTTATCTTCATAATGACCACATGTTGTGAAGAAATGGGTGTGCAAACAATTACAATAGCATTACATGTTATAACAGAGGTGAGATTATAGAGAAATGTCTATTCTAGGGGTAGGGGAGAATGGAAGAAAAGGTCTTCTAGAAGGAGGTAAAATATTGAGCTAACATTAGAAGGAAAAGTAGGAGTTAGCAGGTACAAGGGAAGAAAAATATTCCAGACAACAGGAAAAGCAAGCATAAAAATAGAGCAAAAAGGCAACCTAACAGTTCAAAGAATGCAGGTAGCTTAGCCAGGCTAGAACACAGGGTCATATGGGAGGGGATGGCAGGAGATGAGGGTGAGAAGGTAGGCAGAGGTCAAATTATGAAGATCAGGAAATATCAGGTTAAGGAGTTTCACTGCCAAAGCAATGGAATGGGTAGGTTTAAAACTGGGAAATCTGACTATGGTTTTTTTATTGTTTGTTTGTTTTTTTAACAGAGATTTTGGGAAATCTGAATAAGGGTTTTTTTGTTTGTTTTTTTAAAGAGATTTTGCTATAGAGCATGTGCGCTTACAGGAGACACAGAGAGAAAGTGAGAAATCTACCCCCAGGGAAGATGGTCACAGCACATCTCTTCTCCTCCATTCTCTATTCAGGATTTTGGGCACACACACACATGCACCCGGCATATTTCAAGCCACCAGGTCCAGGACTTGAACTGCGGTTGGCCATGTGGGAGTCTAATGCCTTAACCACTATGCCACCTGCTGGCCCCCTACATGTAAGTTTTAAACGTGAAACTATCTGGGCTGCAATGTAAACAGACCAAGGTACCCCTGGGTACAAAAAGAATCCAGAGGTTAATTTTAGAAGCAGAGAAACTTGAGTAGAAATCCAATAGTTAATATTAGTATTTGATAAAGGTACTCCCTTCACTGAGGTGTGGTCCTGCTAAACAGCACGGGTGGCAGGGCTCTATCTAGACCATGATTATACCATGCTGTAATCATCTGTTTACTAGCTTTCTCCAGCACTGAATTCTATACACCCTGAAAACCTAGACGTGTCTCCAGCTCCTGAGCTCCCCTGTAGTACCTCATACACACAATTCAATTACTGCGGTGATATACATGGTAGCATACTGCTCTGCAATGCTAGAGCCATAAGGAAGGTGCAGGTTCAAATCCCAGGTAAACCTGAAACATCCTAGGAGCACATCTGCGCTCCTAGCCAGCGGGAAGGCAAGGGACGAGCACAGTGTGATGACATCCCATCAACGGTACCCACCTCTTTCTCTCCCTCTCTACTCTTTCTCACATGAAAGCAATGAAATAAACCTAAAGAAAAATGGACCTTCAATAAATCACTTCCCTTTTGTCCCTGAGAAACAGGTACGGGTCCATCTCACCCTTTCCTTATACTCTCACAGTAGAAACTCAGTAAAATAACGAACACCCATTTTAAGATTTCTTCTGATCCTGTTTTTTCAGATTCTATGAAATATTTGCAGAATATCAAATTTATTTATATCTTCTTATATCAAGCATAGAATAACTCCTAGAAAATTGACTTTGGAATACTTTTTATTAAAGTTTGCACAGCAAAGTAGTTTTCTCACTTGTAGATACTGCAAGCCTATCAATATAATGCGACTTTTCCTGGCGCTCGTATCCCACTGATTATTAACACGTTCTTGACTATTAATAAAGGTTCCGCAACATTTCTTAACTCAGGCTATTGCCAGATGTCAAGCTTCCCTCTTACGCAGCTGGTTTAAGGATTCAAGTTTAAAACTATACCCTTATTTCAATTACATTTCATCTTGAAACTTAATAAGAGCTGAATGTATATTCTACCTTTCAAATCCCCAGAGACAATCTTAAATACCAATTCTTATTATGCAAATAATAACCATTTTCTATAAACTCCACACTATCATTGCATTAGCTTGGTAGGTTTTCTCTATCTTTGTTCAAATGCTTAAATTGTAATGTCCTAAAGGGAAAAAATCATGACTTCCCCTCGTCTACCATTATACCCCCAGCATACTGCAGATAGTAAACATCCAGCAGGTAAATAATTGAATAAATGAACATGCAGAACAAGATAGATCAAAAACAGAGGCTACTAAAATTGTCATGCTGCTAAAAATTTACCTCTATGCTGGTAGCAAGTCCTTTTCTTTTTCTTTTAAGAGAGATTTTTGCTATAGGGCATGTGTACTCATGGGAGAAACATGGACAGAAAGTAAGAAACATCCCCCAGGGGGGATGGCCGGATGGCCACTCTGCAATCCTTTCTTCTCCATTTTCCTTTCAGGATCTTGGGTGCACACACACACACATGTGCCCAGTATGAATTTTAAGCCACCAGGTCTGGGACTCTAACCACAGTCAATTATGTGAGAGTCCAACAATGTAACCATTACGCCATCTGCTGGTCCCAGTAGCAAACCATCACGTAGTTACCAATCTGTTGATCTTTTCTGTCATTAAGCTTGCAGTTCATCTTGCTCTCAAAGCTATCATGACATACGTTGTCTAGCACCTTATTAAAATGACCTGTATCTACAATCTAATTACTTTTTCAAAATGAATATATTAGTATAAGATCATTTTGTTCTTAGGAAATGCCCTCCACAGATGGTACTGAGTGAGGTTTCCATTTCAAGGACAGACTGTGAGAACTGTATGACAGGAATAGCCATTTAGGCTATTGGAAATAGTTTTTCAAGGTCACTAAAGGGGCAGAGTTCAGAAAGGAAAGTAGTAGTATACCACAACAAAGAGTGCATGAGAGATACATCGTGAGAAGCAGGCCAGGAAGGTTGGTCAGACATACAAAGCAATGGACTTCAAATGCCCAGGAAATCTCTGGCATCAATAGAACCTACCAGAGTCTTGGACACTCAGGAAGGTGTTGATGGCCTTATTAAATACAATCATTTCCAAAAAGACCGGGAACCTACCCTAAAGCCTGTTTCAACATTCCTCTGTCTAGACCATGCACATAGCTAAGAAGAACACATAATCTCATGGTAATGGCATCAAACAGAAATATTATTGCTACTTATAAAATTAACATATTTCATAGAAAAGTAATTGATATCATCATGGGTGGGAAAGTTCTACTGCAATGGTAGGTGGTGTGAAAGCATGGGATAATGAGTGTCAGGTCCAACCAAGATGTACACTCCAAAACTAACGAATGATACTAAGGAAGCAACAGTTACAGAACAATAATCAACTCTTCGCATTTCCAATTTACATCTCAAATAACTCATTTCAGGCAAGAAGAACCACATTTGGCATAAGAGTAAACTAAATCATTCCCAGATTTGTTCTTAATACCATCCATGTGCACTTTAGCAAGTTTAATTTAAAATGTATTTATTGTACAATAAACACACATGAGGAAGTACACAGAAAAGAACTTCAGAATTAGAAACAAGAAAGGGAACTAACTGTAATGTGCACAATATTTTTTAAATAAAAAAAAGCTATATACAACTTTATGCCAATTAAACAAAACAGGAAAAGTAAATAATTTTCTACTAAATTACCAAATTGTTCCACCAGATGGTTGAAAATCTGAATAGTTTAATAAACCACAAAGAAACTAAAAAAATAACCAAAGCAGGGGGTGAAGGCTATAGGCCCTGATGGTTTCAGAGGTGTATGGTTGAATGTATTTTCCCCTCCAAAAGCCATGTTGAAATTTAGTTACCACTACAACATATTGGAAAGTGGAATATATAAGAGGTATTTAGGTCATGAGGGTCCCATTCTTGTGAATGAATTAATGTCATTACCACAGGAGTGGATTCACTATAAAAGGGCAGGTTCAGCTCACTTCTCTCCTCTCTCTCCTCCTCTCTTTCTCTCTGCCCTTTCACCATGCAATGTCTTCTACCAAGTCATGGTGCCGTAAAAAAACCCTTGCCAAATGGCACATTGATCTTGGAGTTTCCGGCCTCCAGAGTGTGAGAAATAAACTTCTATTCACTGTAATTTGCCCAGTTTCTCAGGTATCCTATTATAGCAGTACGAAACAAACTGGAATACAAAACTGCTCCCAGAAATGGAGTATGCACTGTAACAAATACCTGACGATGGCAAGCAGCTGTGGGATTGGCGACTAAGGTTGGAAGAATTTAGACTATCGAGTTAGAAAAAGCCTAGGTGTTATGAATGAAGTGTGATGGGTGATTCTGGTAAGGACTCAGAAAACAGAGGAGAGCAGTAAGGAAAATCTGAATCTTATTATATAAGTGGTCAGAACAGAATGCTGGTGGGAATATAGAAAATAAAAACAACTCTAATGCAGTCTTAGATCAAAATGAGGAACAAGGCATTAGAAACTGGAGGAAGGGCCCTTCTTGTTAAAAAGTGGCAAATAACTTGGTTGAACTGTGTCTATGCCCATGGGATTTCAGAAAGCAGAATCTAAGAGCAATGAACTAGGGTAGCTGGTAGAAGAAATATCTAAGGAGCAAGGGTTCCAGTGTTATGTGTCTTCTTTTAACTGCACATAGTAAAATGTGAGAAGAAAGAAATTACTTAAAGACAGAATTTATCTTTAAAAGGGAAGCAGAACATAAAGATCTGAAAAACTCACTTAGCTTGGTCATGTAAAAAACTGAAAAGTGGCCTAGCTCCACGGCAAAGGATTAATGCACTGCTCAAGATAGTCTGGATTCCATAAGGCGACCACAGTTGAAATCCTCAGCCCTCCCCCTCCTGAAACAAACCAGGCACATGCGCAAGTGTCTAAGAGCTGAAGAGCTAGAGGACTGAAGAAAAGGGATCACAGTGTGACAGACCCTGTGGAGTGTACTTCTCTCTCTCCCGCTCTCTTTCTCATGCTCACACACATGCTCTATCATGAATAAAGAAAAAATAAAATAAGAAAAGTGCAGGGGAGAATACCAAAGGTATGGCCAAGCTCATTTGATAAGGAGCTAAGTATGGATAAGAGAAATCCAGATGCCATTTGCCAAAATAACGGGAGAAGGATCCTAAGGCATTTCAGAGTGCCCACTAGGGTAGGGCAAGACCTAGTAGAGTTATGAGGGAGGAGCCACCCCTGAGACTCTAGCACTTGAGCAACCAGAATGCCTTGCCAACCAGCCAGGAGAGGTGCGGATAGTAGACCCCAAGGCAGGACAGCTGCTGTATGGGCAAAGCTTGGCAATGACATAGAGGCGGGGCTGTACAAGACCTTAGGGACCCAGTCCCCACCCCACAGTGTTTGGAAGGTAGAACATGGAGAAAAAGTTTATTCTCAAGTCTTAGGATTTATTGAGTATTGTTCACCTTGCTGAGTTTTGAACTTCTCTAAGACCTGCTACTCCTTTCTTCTTATTTCACCTTTTAGAAAGGATATTTTTACCCACCCTTATACTTGGGAAGCACATAACTTGTTTAAGTTCACAGGCTCACAGCTGGAGGGGAATTCGCCTCAGGATGAATGTGCTTTGAGTCTTACTCATTTAGATGAGAGTTAAACTTTTGAACTGACTGAGTTAAGAATTTTGGGGCTATTGGGGTAGAATACATGTATTTTGTATGTAAAAAGGATATGAGTTTTACAGGAAAGAGGGGAAATGCTATAGTTTGAATGTTTGTCCTAGGTATTGTTCTAGCAGCAGAAAACAAAGGCGAAAGGTGAGATACACCATCTAATTCTAAGTTACATAAACTGCCTGAAATTATGGGAAAATACAGAGAGCTGCTCAATTCATTTTAGGTTAGTGTAACCCTCAGCAGTTTCAACTTGGGCAGAAAGCAGAATCTAAGAGCAATGAACTAGGGTAGCTGGTAGAAGAAATATCTAAGGAGCAAGGGTTCCAGTGTTATGTGTCTTCTTTTAACTGCACATAGTAAAATGTGAGAAGAAAGAAATTACTTAAAGACAGAATTTATCTTTAAAAGGGAAGCAGAACATAAAGATCTGAAAAACTCACTTAGCTTGGTCATGTAAAAAACTGAAAAGTGGCCTAGCTCCACGGCAAAGGATTAATGCACTGCTCAAGATAGTCTGGATTCCATAAGGCGACCACAGTTGAAATCCTCAGCCCTCCCCCTCCTGAAACAAACCAGGCACATGCGCAAGTGTCTAAGAGCTGAAGAGCTAGAGGACTGAAGAAAAGGGATCACAGTGTGACAGACCCTGTGGAGTGTACTTCTCTCTCTCCCGCTCTCTTTCTCATGCTCACACACATGCTCTATCATGAATAAAGAAAAAATAAAATAAGAAAAGTGCAGGGGAGAATACCAAAGGTATGGCCAAGCTCATTTGATAAGGAGCTAAGTATGGATAAGAGAAATCCAGATGCCATTTGCCAAAATAACGGGAGAAGGATCCTAAGGCATTTCAGAGTGCCCACTAGGGTAGGGCAAGACCTAGTAGAGTTATGAGGGAGGAGCCACCCCTGAGACTCTAGCACTTGAGCAACCAGAATGCCTTGCCAACCAGCCAGGAGAGGTGCGGATAGTAGACCCCAAGGCAGGACAGCTGCTGTATGGGCAAAGCTTGGCAATGACATAGAGGCGGGGCTGTACAAGACCTTAGGGACCCAGTCCCCACCCCACAGTGTTTGGAAGGTAGAACATGGAGAAAAAGTTTATTCTCAAGTCTTAGGATTTATTGAGTATTGTTCACCTTGCTGAGTTTTGAACTTCTCTAAGACCTGCTACTCCTTTCTTCTTATTTCACCTTTTAGAAAGGATATTTTTACCCACCCTTATACTTGGGAAGCACATAACTTGTTTAAGTTCACAGGCTCACAGCTGGAGGGGAATTCGCCTCAGGATGAATGTGCTTTGAGTCTTACTCATTTAGATGAGAGTTAAACTTTTGAACTGACTGAGTTAAGAATTTTGGGGCTATTGGGGTAGAATACATGTATTTTGTATGTAAAAAGGATATGAGTTTTACAGGAAAGAGGGGAAATGCTATAGTTTGAATGTTTGTCCTAGGTATTGTTCTAGCAGCAGAAAACAAAGGCGAAAGGTGAGATACACCATCTAATTCTAAGTTACATAAACTGCCTGAAATTATGGGAAAATACAGAGAGCTGCTCAATTCATTTTAGGTTAGTGTAACCCTCAGCAGTTTCAACTTGGGTGGAAATAACAGGCAGGAAAAAAAAAAAAGTATACAAAAAACTATAAGCCAGCCTCACTTAAAAAGAATCACAAAATACTAAATACAACATCAATGAGTCTAACCCACTGCTATATTTTTTTTTCCAAAGAATTCATTTTCTTTGGGCTGGCATGTGGTGTGGTGGTTAAAGGTGCTGGATTCGAGACCCGGACCTGGCGGCTTGCTTCCCCCCTTTCCCTTTCATTTTTCTCTCTCTGGTCAAATTAGAAAAAATATTAATAATAAAAAATGGAACTAAATAAATAAATAAACTTTTAAAAATAAATACATTTAATTTTTTTAAATTATAATTATTTATTATTACTTATTTTTTAATTTGACCAGAGAAAGAGAGAAAGGAAAAGCAAGAAAGCAAGCTGCCATGTCTGGAACTTGAACCAGTTAGCCATGTGGGAGTCCAGTACCTTCACCATGCCACCTACTGACCCCAGCTGTATTTTTAAAAATACATCATTATCTGGGACCAACAGGTGGCATAATGGTTATGTTGAACCACAGGGTAGACTGTGACTCAAGTCCTAGGCCCAGTGGCTTAAAACTCATGCAGGGTGGGGCCTGATCCTTAGGAAAATCCTTACTTTCAGGAGGCACAGAAACTAAACCCTGTAAGAAAACTCCAAAATATAATCAGTGGTGAAATGTCAGGATATCAAGGATGCCCACTGTGACAAACTAAACATCCAAATATGATTACAATATTATCTCCCATGCCATATGGTATTTAATGTGGTTTTAAGATCCCTCCATGAGGAGCCAGCAGGTGGTGTGGTGGTTAGGGCACTAGACTCCCACATGGCCATCAGTGGTTCAAGTTCCAGACTTGGCAGCTTGGTTTCTCATTGTCTCTCTCTGGGAAGTGCACATCCCTATAGCAAATTAAATAATAATAATAATAATAATAACAGTAGTAATAATGTTTTTTTAAAAAAGGATTCTCTCCACTATTTCTAATCTATTGCTATTTCCCTAATCTATTGGAGAAGTCTATTTCTCTAATCCCTAGAATCTGGCCAATCCCTGTGACTGCTCTGACAAAGAGAATATGCCAGAAGTGGTTGGGCTTCTGTTCCTTCACAGTCATGGCGCCATCCCTGTGGAAGGGGCTGGGGTACGGGGCTCTTCGCCCTAGGCCACACTGCATTTTCCATGGCATGACATCATTCCGATATGTGATTAACAGAAAAGGAAGCTCAATCACTGCCAATATATATAGTTCTTTAGACACTTCTGGCCTTTGTAGTCACCTGTTATGGTACAGTTCATACTGCAGGGGAGCTTAAAGACATGAATGCCACTTCAGAACTAAAAAATACGACATCTGATACATTAAGGTATCATCCATCCTTTTATGTATTTAATCACCGTGGTTGAGTACTGTTCCGGCCTGTGGACACAACCGGTTCTTCAAACGGAGATGGACTGTCCTCTAACACATTATCGAAGGTACAAAAATTCGAATCAATGCGTCATCAAGATTTTGTTTTTACAAATTATGGTAACATGACAGGACACAGAGCTGGAATAATGGAGTTTGGGGTACCAAAACACCCCCCCATTGGTATTTATATTGATATTTCAGATCTAATTTTTAAAAAATCTATGACCCTGTACTAGTTAGGCATAGACCTTATCTGGCCTGGAAACCCCTACTTCTCTCTCTGAACACTCTCTTAGGGGCAAACCAGCCTCCATGTGAGAAATCTGGCTACCCTAAGAATGCCATATGTGAGGAAGCCCATCCTAAGCCACTGGAGAGGCTCTTGGAGAGAGAGATTGAGAGATGCCTAGCCAGTCTCCACTGTTCCAGCTGAGGCACCAAGCGTGAATAAAGAACCATTCCGATGTCTAACCCAGTAAATCAATCTTGAGATGACTCATCACAGCTGCCATCAACTGCAAATACAGGAAAGGTTTGTAGCAAAAACCACCCAGGTGAGCTTGAATAATCCCACTGAACTGTGACAGCTTGAGGATAATACACATTCAGAACAAAAGAAAACACAACTGTCGTTATGAAATGGCATCACCATCTACCTAACACAGCCAAGAGACTCAATTAAAAACTGGTAGAGTAAAAGAGTGGGGTAAGGTAATTGGATATAATATCAACCAAACACACAAATCTTGAATGCCTTTAATTTTGAGAATTTCTCTATTAACCTTATATGAGACACTGTACAGACCGATTATCTCAACTAGTGAAACAATGATATCCATGCAATATAAATTTTCTTCCTTTCTTTTTTTTTTGGAGAGATTTTTGGTATAGGGCACGTGCACTCGCCAGAAAGACAGAGAGAGACAGAGAGACAGAAAGCGAGAAATCACCCCCCAAGGGGGATGGCCACACCACAATCCCTTCTTCTCCATTCTCTTGGGATCTTGAGCACACACGCACAGGCGCCCAGTGTGAGTTTAAGCCACTGGGTCCAGGACTCGAACCACAGTCGACTAAGTGGGAGTTCAGTGACATAGCCATTAGGCTAACTGCTGGTCCCTCCATATAATAAAAATTTTAATTCGGTTATCACAAATGGGCTGTTTGGCTTTACTTTGGCTCATGGCCATGGAATGTATCTTTAACTCTGATTAAACAGATTATAAATTTGAATCTTTGGTCATAAGAAATATGGGGGAAAAGATGTGAACCGAAGTATACATGTTTCTAAAATACTGTTTGAAAATCTCATCACTTTCAGGGTTCATTAATAAAAATCCTCTGCCTCCACACAGTCCATCCTACCAAATCGACTCTCAATCTGCACTTTCCTCTGTCCTGCACTCTGTTGTAACATCAAGATGCTCGCTCTATTCTAATACAATCGTCCGACTATATTTACCTCCTCTTCCATCCTCAGTTTATACTCTCATTTCTCTCTATATAGACCTTCAAAGTGCTTCTTCTAATCCCACAGCTGTATTCAGCCCTTCCCTGAAGACTTCTCTGTTTCCTAAACCAGCTTTTTTTCCCCCCTTAGGCTTTTGCTAGAGGGTACATGCTTGCTGGCGCTCATACCTCAGGGTGGATGGCCACACTGCCATCCCTTCTCCTCCATTCTGCTCTCAGGATTTTGGACATGCTCGCACATGCGCCTGGTGTGACTGTCAAGCAGCTGGGTCTAGGGCTGGAACTGTGGTTAGCCATATGGGAATCCAGCACCTCAGCTACCATGCTACCTGCTGGACCCTCTAAATCAGCTTTAATGCTCACAAAACTAAGGACAGTAAGAACCCTACACATTATTTTGTTCAGTAGGTATATGTACCACAATTTGGCCTTTCATTACATTTGTCTTGCGACTAACTTTTGTGTGTACTAAATCTTATTCAGCTAGACAGTAAGCTTTCTTGCCCTCGTCTCTTTTATCCTCTCCCCTACTGTGTCTAACAAAGGGTTGTACACTCAACAAGAAGCTTGAAAAACATATCAAATATGGTCGTGTGTGTCCCCCAAAATCCTGGCAGGATGGAGTAATGGAAGAGAAGGATGACTATGCCCCACTAGGGTGTGCTTTCTCCCACTCCCTCTCTCTTTGCTTCTCCGTATCTCTCTCTCTCTCTCTCTGGTGAGTGGCACATGCCTCTGGAGAGAAAAAATAAAAAGTATTTTTTTCAACTATTCAAGTTGGATAAGAGTAGCTTTTGAAAAAAATACCGAACTTGGTTAAATATTAAAAGAAAGTGGTGTTGAGCAAAGACACAGATTTGCAAACTTCCAAGAGAAATTCTCCCACTGTGAGGTCACTGTTATGTGGAGGACTCCTAGGAGAAGCTACTATCACCATATCTGATCAAGCGGTAAAGCTTCCCACCATGGGCTTGATGGGTAAGAAAGAAAATACATATTTTTAAAGTTTTTATTTATTTCTTCCATGGAGGTGCAAGGGGAGCCCCTAGAACAGGGTCTTCACACAACAACCCACCCCCAGCAGCAGTCAGTCCAGATGACAGACATACATGCATCCAGTGTATACAGAGAGAACTCAAATTCGAGCTTCTCCTGGGGTCCAGTGTCACAAAGTACTGCATTACCTCTGCCACCACTGACTATCCCTGATAATGCTTTTTTTTTTCTGTTTTTGTTTGTTTGTTTGTTTTGTTGCTGTAGAGTATATGTCTTTGCTGGAGAGAAACAGGGAGGGAAAAAGAAAGAGAAAGTGAGAGAGTACCTCCCCCCCCCCACGGGTGATCATCACACCATAATCCCTCTCCTCTCCTCTCCTCTCCTCTCCTCTCCTCTCAGGATTCTGGGCATGCATGCACACACATCAGGCATGTTTTTCAAGCCGCCAGGTCCAGGACTTGAACCACACTGTTGGCAATGTGGGATCCAGTCACCTTAACTACTATTCCATCTAGCTGGCCCCTGAGAATATGTTTTAATTCAAAGTCATTAGTAGGATTCACTTTAAGGTAAAAATGACAGTGCATCTCAAGAAACTTAAAGAATTTTACTATCAAATACTCAAGAGAATTTTTCTATCAAATATTCAGAGTTCCAATGAATAAATTCGAGTTTCTCTTTGAGATTAAAACATGGCAGATATTCCAAAAGAAGGGGGAATGAAGCAGGAAGATATTATTGGAGTTTACCAGAAACAAACAGGGAAGAGTTATTCAATTTTGATATTCTTGTGTTTTTTGCTCTTAATCATTTTTATTTTAAGAAATAGTTATTTTGCAATGTAGTATTCGAAACTGCATTCAGCTGGTACCCCATCTTTTTCATACCTCTAGTATTTTGAATTCTAGTGCTCGTTGTGTTTTATTAATCTTATTCTCTTTGTCTCATTTGCAACTACATTTATGGTTATGCAAATAGTCTTATTACTGGTATTAGTAAAAAGTTGTTCCCAGAAACTGAAATCTTTTCATGGAATCCCCTATATTACCAATAAATGTGACTAAATTTGTTCATTTTGGTTTTTGTATAGTGTTTCAGAACTGGCTTAACAAATTTCTCCATTTGGCGTCCTATCTGAAGAATATGAGCAAATAGAATTCCTTCTATATTGGCAGTTTTGTTGCAGTTTTAACTGGACGCAAATCAAAATCACTGTAGTGTCTCCAAAGGCAAGTTTCTACCAGCATACTCATACTTAGAACCCTTGAAATCTGTTCCCAAAACGAAACCACCACACTCTCCTTTTTCCTCCCTTTAAATCCCATTGGATCTCCAGTTCATTACCAAGCTTACACATTCTCAAATGTCTCACAAGTCTTTTAAACACTGATAGCAAAAACAATCTGAAGATGAGAACTCTTTAGGCTGTATGTCATGAGGCTTCCTGAGGTACACAGAGTATCTGTGTGTATGTATATGCATCTATGCACATGCATGTACTTAGGATGTTTTAGTACACTTTTCTCTCACTAACAACTACTACACTGGGAATTTATAAAGAATAAAGGTTTCTCTCTTTTTTTCTTTCTTTGTTTCTTTCCTTTAGATGTTTTTTCCCCCACAGGGCCTTGGTTGCTCACTGGAGACAGAGAGAGAGAAAGTGAGAAATGACCCCCTAGGGGGGATGGCCATGCAGCAGTCTCCTCTATTTTCCTACTGGGCATGCATGCACATGCACCCAGTGTGTCAGGTCTGGGACTCAAATCATGAAGTCAGCCATGTGGGATATAGCACCTTGACCACCATGCCACACATCTGGTGAGGATCTTCTTTTGGTGGGGCCTCTGCAGAGTCCTGAAGTGTCACATGTAAAGAGCTTGCATGGGTCTGTCCATGTCCAAGTCCCATTCCCTCTCTTTATAAACCCACCAAGACTCAATTATGGGGCCCCACCATGATGACTTTACTCCTCATAATCTCTCAAAGGCCTCACCTTTCAACTCCACAGTGAAATTAAAATGTTATCCTCTTTCTTTTTTAAGATTTTATGTATTTATTTTCTGAGAGAGAAAAGTGAGGGATCCTAAAACAAGATCCTCATGCCACTATCCTCCCCGTAGCCCTGCAGCTAGCCAGCATCACATGAATGCCTGGTGTGTTCTGGTAGACCCAAGATGCAAACCCAGAGCCCTCCCATATGGCTGCAGTATCACACAGCAGCATCCCACCATCGCTCCGTAGAAACAGAGGCTAGGCCAAGTGTTCACCCTCTTAATCTAGTCACACCATGTTTCAACACACAAATTTGATGGGATACATAAAACCATGCTATCAGAATATCTATGTACATGGATGTGCTGAGACTCATATAAGGACCCTTCACTTTAGTGAAAAAGATATTCAATTGGAAATGAAAAATAAGGTTCAAAACATGGTTCTACCAATTTATGAGATATGATTTAGAGAATATATGTAACCTCTCTGAGTATCTCTACGCTCTGAGTTCTCTATAGAAAGGAGTCAGATCATACGAACCTAACTTCCACTCTCCTGTTCTTGCTGCATAGAATTCTCATAAAACTGGCTCAGTTCAAATTTCAATGGGAACAAAGGGAGACAAAGAAAAATGACACAGCGGTAGCAAGGAAAGGTCCACACGATCCACTAGAGTAGAGTGTACAGAAAGTCATTTTTTACCCTAAAGTTACTAACATGCTCTTCAGGATATCCAAATGTTCAAGATGAGCATGACTTATTCCTCTTTGAGACAAAATACAGTTTCAGAGACTGGATTTAATTCCTACCTGAAACAACTTTTAAAAATATAGTAACTAAGAAAACATAATGAAACAAATGGTGTTTTGTTTGTTTTCTAATGGCAGAGAGCAACCACACTTAGAAAGAGACAGAGAAAGAGATACCATCCCTCACTCCATTGGAGCAAGGTTATACTGCTGTGGGGAGCAAAAGAGGAGACGTGAGCAATGTGCAGGACGTGACCACCAGAATAAGACCAGGGTCTTTATCCGGACATGGCCTTGGGTGGCTGGATTGTTATGAGCAAAATGTCTTGGGATTGTTTTGAACTGAATGTTCCAAAGTATTGTTATAAGAACCTGATAAATTCAGTAAGGACTTAAGACCTTACATCACAGAAGTCTCTGGAGTGTGCATAAATACTAGCAATAAACTTAACTCGTGGCTGACCAGTATTTACTGGCAGTCCTCCCGTTTCTATCCTGTCTTCTTGTCTTTCTTTAATCCTCACCCCCCAACTCAGGAACTGTTCGCCATTGGCAGGTCCGACAACTGTAACCCTTTTTTCATTTCTCCATCCTGTCTGGATTCTGGGCATGCAAGCACACATGCCCAGCATGTTTTCTAAAGAACAGGGCTTCAGGATTCTCACCATGATCAGCCATGTGGGACACAGCACCCTTAACTTCTGTGCTAAGGGGACAGCCCAAAACAATGGTTCTTAAGCCTTTGGCTATCAGGAACAAAGTGTGGGGAAACACACAGGATGAGTCATATGACAGCTGCAGCTTAGTACCTGGAGAAAGTTTCCAAATTGAGGAGCCAGGAGGGGGAATCCTAAAAGGGCAAGGAATACTTGAATAGAGAAGAAAGAGTTGAGGGCCCAGGGAAACCATAAGTGCAAGAGTTCTCAGGGTACAGTACTGAAGAAGAGACAGTCACACACAGAAAACTCCAGCAATGGGTGGGGTCACACCCAAGTATTCTGTTAAATACTGATAAGTGAATCATCTGAAGAAATAGAGTAAAAGCACTAGAAGAAAACAGTAGACAGAGGTTTTACAAAACAAAAACAGCCCCTATTCCCAGCAGCCACTGTATGGCCCATAATCCAGCAGAGTTTTGCTTCAGAGGTAGACAAAATAACCCTACACTAAATGCTGCTCTCCAGTCTAATGAGCCTTACAAGCAAGAACTGAAAGAAACTAAATGTTTCCAAGTAACACAACTATATCTTAAAATAAACATCAAGAATTGCAGACTAAATGGTGCAGCTGTAATACAATGCTCTTGAAGGTTGACCCATGTGGGAAGGTTACAAGTTCATGTATGGAGATCTCCCTGAACATGCCAGGAATACAGGTCTCCGTGATCTGGAGTTGGGTGAAGCAAAGGAATGATCACAGCAGTAAGAACACTGCCACACAGCAGGCTGAGGTCAAATGGGAAGTCTGGGTTTGATTTCAGGCTTAGCCTAAAAGTCATGCACAATGGCTGAACTTGTAGCTCCAAGAGGATCGTGACATAGTGAGACCCTATCTAAAAAAGTTAGAAATAAAAAAAGGAAATGATTAAAGTGCTCAGGAGGATATGCGTAGGTTATATGCAAATATGCTGTTTTAGATAAAGGATTTGGGCATCTCAAGATTTCGGTATCCTTAGGAGTTCCTGGAACAAATCTTCCCACTGGATACCAGGGGACTACTCTGCATATATGTATGTGTGCGTGCGTGTGTGTGTGTATTTCTTAGGCCCAGATTTTTGTTTCTGAAAAAACGATTCAAAACTATTCTTCACTAAGAGAAAGCAAAGCTCCTTGCAATAGTGACTAATTCTAACACAGAAGAAAAGGGCATATGAACCTGGACAATGTTGTGCCAGAAAATAAGGAAATAATCAAAGAGTGACAGAAGTACGTCATAAGAACCAGAAGCTAGCTTGGTCATTCCGTGGCCAAATCTGGAATGATTCGAAGATCAAAATAAGTAATTATAGAACCAGATTTTAGAAAGGAATCCATGTGTCTCTATTGATACAAAGAGGAAGGACGAGAATAAAGCGTTTCCATCCAGGGGAGTGATAAATGTAAAAGAGATGACAGAAGTTAAAAATTACTAATGGCCAACCATCATTTTAATAATTACTTTAGCCAAGAAACTTCAGTGTCTGTGAAAATGAGTGGTTAGAAATTTGATTTAAAAACGAGATATTTACATAAAAATATCTCTCCACGAAATACTTACTGACTACACAGTTAGCATCGCAGATGAGAAACTTAGCGGATACCATTCTACTCAAGTGAAATCACTAGGAACAGAACAACAATGACATTTGTGCCACCTAGTAGGATATAAGAACACAACACCACTTCTATCCTACCCCTTCCAAAAATGCATTAGCTGAATATCTTCACAGGGAGACATTACGCTAAAATTGAGGAATATTACAGAAAACTGTGTAAAAGTTTAAAATGTCATGGGACCAGCAGTTGGCGTAATGGCTATGTCTCTGGACTCCCATGTAGTTGACCTAGGAGCACACATTGCATTTAGTCTCTCTATTCTCTGTTGATCTAAAAGAATTCCTTAATCTTTCCTTGACATTTTATTTATTTTATTTATTTATTGGAGAGGTTTTTACTATAGGGCGCGTGCGCTCGCTGGAAAGAAAGAGAGAGACAGAGAGATGGAAAGCAAGAAATCACCTCCCAGGGGGGATGGCCACACCTCAATCCGTTCTCCTCCATCCTCCTCTTGGGATCCTGGGCACGTACGCACACGCACCTAGTGTGAGCTTAAGCCACTGGGTCTGGGACTCAAACCATGGAGTTGGTCATGTGGAATCCAGCCACTTTAATCACTATGCCACCAGCTGGCCCTGAGGGATCATCTTTCTAACTTACTTTCAAATGGCTAAGGGAGAAAAATCTCATTGTATTATTTCTGTACTGTTTTTGTGTGTCTGGAAATATTTCAAAGGAAAAAGTCAACGAATGGTCAGGAAATAAAGACAGGGAGAAATAACATAAGCAGAATCCTAAAGAGAGACGCTTCCCTAAGAATACGTGCTCACTTATGCCCAGTGGCACCTGTCCAATTCTTCATTCTGTAGAAACAAAGGTCAATGCGGTGCCATCACGGCAAAAAAAAAAAAACAAGAAAGAGAAGGACAGACAGACACTGTCCTTTACCCTACCTGACTTCTTTCACAAGGTCACCAGCTGCCTCGCAGTAATCATTTACACAGTAATTAATTTGTTGGGGCTGAGTTTTCGATAACTAATAAAGCCATTTCCACTGATGTAAGAAATATAAAGAACAACTAACTGTACAAAGCTACTGGCAACAGAGAACTTCTCCCAAATAGATCCACTTTCCAGACAATTGTATCAGATGCTTGCCTCTTTCAGTTGTCAAAAGTGTTTTTTCTCAAAGATACCTCAATGTACTACTCCCTTCCCCGGCTTCTGGCATGGTGTACAAGGAAATCAGTGGCACATTTTCTCATATATGGACAATTGTTAGGAACACCAGCAAGATGCTGAGGCTTATAGCACTGCCGTGTATGGAACAGCTCTGCATCATACTGCCTTTTAATTTAACATGTCAGCTGTCACTAGCTTTTCTATAAGGCTCTCACACAACACTTCTCATGGCTTTCAGTATGCTTGCCAACGGTATCCCTAAATTATCATTTTAAGCAATTATAGACTTGGGGACTGGACCATCATGATTTACAAAACGACACACAAATACGAGTGAATATTTTCTGAATAAGGTCTATGGATTCTTCCTAGGTCTAAAATTAGGCTGTTGTGAGTTAGTACATTTTCAGAGTTTATTGGATTTTTTCATGCTAATTCTGAAGTTACCATTTGGCGCTTATAAATTGATATAAATAAGTGAGGCATTATACTATGTTACTTTTCAAGCAATAAATATGTTAAATGTTCACAAAGAAAGTTAGAATTCACATCTAATCACAGCAAGCAAGATGTAATGCTTTTTTTCTTTTTCTGTTTTTAAGGTTTGCTATAGGGCATGTGCACTCACTGGAGAGAGACAGAGAGAGAGGGAAAGTGAGAAAGTGCACCTTCCAGGGTGTGTGTGTGTGTGTGTGTGTGGCCATGCCACAGTCCCTTCCCCTCTCCAGATTTGGGGCACACAAACACAAGCACCTGGCATGTTTTTCAAGCCTCTGGGTCTGAGACTTGAACTGCACAGTCAGCCCTGTGGGATCCAGCTACCTTAACCTCCAGACTGCCTGATGGCCCAAAACTTCGTGCTTTTAAAAAAGCAAACAATGACCAGAGACCAAAAAGTCTATCTACTGGACCTTGACTGGGAAAATTTCTCCCGGAATTAGCATATCTCTGCACTGTGGTCTATACTCCTATGATAAAGGGTGCTTCAGTACAGTTCAGTATTGTAAGTCATCCTACAGACAGAGTTGATTAAGATAACACAGCAAAATGTAAATTTTGTTTTCAAACTTGATAATGTAAACATGAGATAACTAACAAAAACATGGAAGCAGAGGGAAAAAGAAAAGGTACCAAATGTAAATAAGCGCAACTCCTCCTCTTCCACCACTGGAAGCCAAGAGGTACTATCTAAAGTTTATTTGTCAAATATAGAAACAAAGTACGTTATTCCAAGCTTTCATGATAACCAGCATAAGGGAAAACAGAAACTGTTACAGGTGGTTATTGCTAAAGAGAGAGCTGGAAGCCAGGCTGACGAGAGTAGAACAAGAACTTCTACTTTTCATTTTACAGCCCAATTTTGTTTTTTTAACGACATGTGTATTTCATTTTAGTTTTAAAAAATGTGAATGGGGTTGATGGTGGTAGAGGGAAAGATACCACTTTCCCCAGGAAGTTTCCCATGACCACCTGGAGCCTCTTTTCGCTGTGTTCCCAGAGAAGCCAGCATGGGACACCATCACAGTCTTCTACCCTGTACTACACCCCTATACTGGGCGGGCTGTCTGACCAACCCACTACACTGAAATCTCCTTGCAGGCTGGGGTCATGACTTATCTATAATTTTATCCTCAGTACATAACCAGTCCAGCTAACCAGTATAAACACAAGTTACCTATGCATGAATGAACAACACATGGATGATTGTCACAGCGAATAAAACTGACCATGAAAGCAGCAGTAAAAAAGAAAAAAAGGCAAACAAAAAAGATCTTAAAAAGAATATCAACATTTACAGTTGCATCATGTAACAATATCTCACAAAACACGCTTTTGAACAGAAAAATGATCAGAAAAGGTTCCAAGAAATTTCAAAAAAAAAAAAAAAAAAATCCCAACACCTGGCCTTTCCCATTTGCTCTTTATCAGAGGCCTTCTTGCCACTTCTATGAGTAGTGAAAACTCAGTATCAAATGTGGGGTGACTTGCAGATGCCAACGTATACTTGTGCCTAGTCGGAATAGTCTTCAGACTGGTGAATTAATTTATGTATAAACAACATTTCAAGTCTATTTGAATGGTTCTACAGAATAATTCCACATGACAACTTCTTTCTACCATCAGAATCTACTTACATTAAAAAGAAAAGTAAGATAAAAACAAGCCCTGAGAAGTGATAGTTGCCAAGATATCAGGGGACAGCTGAGTGTTGAAGCATCAAAACTGGAGTGCCTAACACACTGAATAAGTATATTATTTTTCTCAGAGCAGTTATAAAACTCTCTTTTCTGTGACTGCTCTCTATAAAACAGTTTTGAGGTTGGTTTCGTGGCACAGCAGTAAAGCACTACTCAAGGGAGGCCAGATTCCACATGGCGACTGTGGTTCGAATTCCTGGTTCAGTGAACCTGAAACACTCCAGGCACAGGTGCAAGTGCCCAAGATCCTGCTGGACAACTGGAGGAAGGAGGACTGCAGCATGACCAGACCCTGTGCTGGGTGTGCATCTCTCTCTCTCACTCGCTCTCTCTTTCTTTATTGCATGCACATGCGTGTGCTCTATTGTAAATAAGGTAAAAAAAAATTAAAAGTAGTTCTGTAATAATAATAGTTTATCATATAAAGAATCAGTAAGTTAGATACTCATTTTAACCTTGCAAATACAACATCTAAAGTTAGCTATTTCACCAGTTTTGCTGTTCAGCTCCTAAATTTGAAGAAGTGTTAGGATTACATGGCCCTTTGATCAAAAAAACAACAAAAACAGAATGGAATTGTGGCAAGGTCTCTAAACATAAGAAATCTTCAGTAAGCATAAACTCCACTGAAACAACGTATTATGTTGAAAACAGCATGGAGGAGCAGTAGAAGAGGCCTCAAACTTTTGGAGGATGCCAAGAAAGTGTCGGACAGTCTTGGGTAAGTGATTCAATCTTCCTGGGCCTCCGTGTATCCATTTGCCTTGTCTGCCAGGTTGCTGAAAGGATGAAGTGGGATTAATAAAATATATACAATGCCTAACACAACGTTTGCACTAAGGAACCCAAAAAGTGGCAAACTGAGGAGATAAGGAGGTAAGGAGATAAGAATTATCTACATAAAAGGATAACACAGCTAAGAATCGAGGCTACGGACTGCTTGCTCCATGTAACGAGGTATAAAGAACGAAGGGAGATCTAAGAAGGTTTCCTAGAGCAAAGGACTGTGCACTACATTTGGAAAAATTTATTAGACATACCAGGCAGCCAGCAGGTAGCATGGAGGTTAAGGCAGCTAGATCCCACATGATTAACGGGGCGGTTTGGGCAAATCCACATGCACCCAAAATCCCGAGAATGGAGAAGGGACTGCAGTGTGGCCATCCCTCCTAGGGTGTGATTTTTCACTTTCCCTCTCTCCGTTTCTCTCTGGCAAGTGCATATGCCCTATAACAAACATCAAAACAAAACAAAAACAAACAAACAAAACACATGCCAGGCAATAGTCCTCCTCTCCCTACATGCTGCTACCCTGGTATGACCTGCTTCTTGTACAGCCTGATATCCCCCTCTCCCGCCCCCTCCCCCGTTTGTTCTTTGTTCCTTTAACAACTATCACGTGCCAGGAACAGGCTAAACATGTAACAGGGACTAAGATAAACCGGAGCCCTGGCCCTACCCTGTTTACCATCTACTGAGGATACAAAGTAATGAAACAGGGAATAACATCACCATGCAAAGTTTCATAACAGCAGATAACAAGAGCTTCCTTCCTCTTCTTACCAACATCAACACCAAAATAAAGCAATGGCTGAGTGTGCCGAGCCCAAGGTTCATATTGAGTGAGGGGAAGGCAGGAGGCCCCTGTAGCCTAAATTCCCTCGTTTAAACCCACTCTGAGAGTCCTACTGACTGCACCCTTTCTTTGAGCCAGTTACTCATAAAGCAGAGCTGTTTGTTTTGTGCAGAGCTCCCGCTGGAACTGACAGACAGAAGAATGACTGACAGGACAATGCAAGCCTCACTAACAGTAGGTTCTCAAGAAAGACCTGCCACTAGTGACATTTTATTTTGAATGATTGTCCAGTATTCTTTTCCTAGATTACTGTATTATTAAATCCTGCATCTAATTCACTGTCAAAATCCCAACTGTAAAGTCTATTACACAGCATGGTCCATGATTCCTAAGGATACTGTGTGGGAAAATTCTCGATGGTTAGTATTGTGTGTGTGTATGTGTGTGTGTCTCCGCGTGTACTGTTATTTTTACAAAGAATCTTGCTACATCACAATCCTCCTACCCTAGTCTCCCAACTAGCTGAAACTATAGGCATCTGCCATGCTACCAGCTTTTATTTATTTATTTATTTAGGAGCAATTTTTGCTATAGGGCATATGTGCTCACCAGAGAGACAGAGAGAGACAGAAAGAGAGAAAGTGAGAAATTACCCTCAAGGGTGAATGGCCATGCCCCAATTCCTTCTCCTCCACTCTCCTCTTGGAATTTTGGGCATGCACGCTCACGCACCCGGAGTGAGTTTCAAGCTGCTGGGTCCAGGACATGAACCAAGGACAGCCATGTAGGAGTCCCACACCTTATTAACTATTATGCTACTTGCTGGTCCCTATGCCACCAGCTTTTTAAGGTGGTCTGGGAACTGACTCAGGCCTCCCACATGGCCTTAGCCTGCTACAGGGCAGTGGCATCTGGCATGACTTTGACAGCTGGTTTTTGTTTTTCCCCTTCTTTTTCAGGATTATTTGTATTTTATACATATTTTCATAATCATATAATTACAACTGATTTTATTACTAAAAATACTGGAAAGCCTATCAACTGACTAGACGAATGAGAAAAATATCAGACAATTCAGCTGAGGGATATTCTACAAAATACTTGACCAGTGATCCTCCCAACTGTCAAGGTTGTCAACAAGAAAAGTTGGAGGAAATAGACAGATAAGACGAACTTAGATATGATGGCTAATGTAACATGGTGTATATCGTGTGCAGATGCTGAAATAGATGTCCAAACACAGTATAAACTTTGTTTGGCATATTAATATTGGTACTTCATTGAGTATGGGGTGTACGGGGACTCGGTCCTCAACAATGTCTCTGTAACTCTAAAACAGTTCACTACAAGTTTTTGTTAAATATTAAAAAATAGCATCCGACCCAACAGGGATGGTTTATTGAAATTCCTAACTAATTTTGTAAAAATAAGAACAGATCACTTAAAAAATAAAAATGAAATAATTTGTTACCACATCAGACTTCAGAATGTTTATAACACCACTGCAAAAAATCAGTATCTAGAACCTTAATAGAAATTAGACAACAAAACCAAAGACAATAGTCCTTTTTATTTAAACAAGGAATGTGTTCCAAAAAAATTCTGCCAAATTGTAATTAAGTCTAATCAAAATACAAGAATCCTCCACAAGATCAACAAACTTGTGTTTTTCCAGAGTCTTTTCCCCAGGGATTTAGCTGACAAGATGCTCTTTGAAAATATCAGTCTAAACCTCCTCCAGAAATTTTTGAACTGATGCCACAGTTCAAGCTTGATCCTGAAAACTGGGAAAGGCAAGTTGTGTCAAATTCTAGACCCTGAGAGACGTTTTGTGCAAAGAACACTGAGATACAGGTAGCAGAACCTAAGTGAGAGTTCCTCTTCAGAAGCTCAACAGCAATTATTCTACTCAATACCCTTTTTGGCATTTAAGATTTACCATCTAGGGCCAGCATTTGGGTTGGTGGTTAAGGTGCTGGCCGATGGTGATTCAAGTCCTGGACCTGGTGGTTTGAAAAATCCCGCTGGGTACATGTGTGTGCATGCTCAAAGTTCCAGGAGGAAAATGGAGGAGAGGGGATTGTGAAGTGGCCATGCCCCTCAGAGGTGATTTCTCACTTTCCCTCTCACTATCTCTCTCTCACTCCAGCAAGATTATATGTCCAGTGTGGGGGGGGAGGGGGACACTTCGAAACCAAAGATTTACCATCTTGTGGGATGACACTGTGGCCTAGAGGTTAAGAACTCTGGATCCATGTGGTTGACCAAGCAATTTGAATCTTGGCCCCAGCAGCTTGAAAAACACGTCAGTCACAAGTGCATGCCCCAAATCCCGGAAGGATAGAGAAAAGGAGGAGAAGGGATTGTGGTATGACCATAACCCACTGAACCACACCCCACATCCCACACCCCACTCCCTCTTCCTCTCTCTACATCTCTCCTTGGCGAGCATAATAGAGATCTGACAAACTAAAAAAAAAAAAAAAAAAAAAATTATTACCTCTGTGATCTGTTACTGTACACACACACACACACACGCACACTAAGTTACATGAAGGCCAAGAAATACCTTTCGACTTCTTTCACTCAAAGTGCCTCATATGTGATATTCAAATGGTGAACTGCCAGCAAATTAAAATGAAATAACCAGTTTAACCACAGATATTTTTAAATTGAGGTGAAACTCACAATACATACAATTAATCATTTGAAAATGTACAATTTGGTGACATCCGTGCATTCCCAATGTCGTGCAACCTCCACGTAATCATAGACTCTTACCTTAGAGATCTCTAAATTCAACTCTCTCTCCCTTCCCCTCTCTCCAGTAGCTAATAAATACCAATTCCCTTCCTCCATTAACAAATGCTGGTGTTCTCTTGCATGGTTCTGTGCTTAATCTGCAGCGGTGACCAGGCAGGTGGACACTGCCCAGGCACGGGGAGGGCACCCTCTCCTCTGAAGAGACACTTCCACGGCTGCACACTGCTAAAACGTACCTTCTTCCCTTGAGTCAAATCACCCACTTACATAGTAGATGGCACTGTTGCTCATTCATCTAAGCATCTGTCCCTGCTTTTATCCCCTCTTTCTTACGCAGCTGCCAATTTTCCTACAGCACATGAATATGCAAAATACTTCCCATCTCGAAAAAAACCACTTATCTTGACCCCTCATTTTCCTCTAGTATTAGTTCCATTTCAGCCCCTCGGTATAGTAAAAATTCACAAGCAGCCTTTCCTTCTTGTTTTTATTTCTTCGCTCCCATTCTTCCCTTTACCCACACTCACCATACCACCAAAACTGCTCTCATCATTGCCTCCAAGTGAGCTCCGCGTTGCTAAACCCAGAATTCATTTTCAGCCCTCATCTTACTCCATCAGCAACATTTGATTCAGTTGGTCACTCCCATCAATTTACTTTGGCTTCTGGGATACCACATGGTCCTAGGTTTCCCTTAACCTCATTAGTTACCACCCCTTCCCCTCTGCTATAACCTCTTCCTCTTAGATGTTGGAGTCCTTGAGGGAAATCTGGGCAGTAGAAGTAATAGAGGCCATTCTTCCTCTAATCCAACTGCCTTCCTAAAACCTCCATCCTAATGACTAATACATGTCTCAAAGCTAACATCCCGATTTCCTCTTCTCTGCTGCTCCTTCTGGCCAGAAATCTCAAAGCATTTGTTTCCATACACACCACCATGATTCACCTAGTTACTCAAGCTAAAGAATTGGGAGGTATCCTTTTGTCCATTTTTTTCTCACATACCTACATCTAATTCATTAATGAGTCCAGTTAGCTCTACCTTCAAAATATTGGGTTGCCCGAAAAGTCATGACACATTTTTGCATAGAAATATGTCATGACTTTTCTGACAACACAGTATGTCAGGAAGCTGGCAGCTCCTCTTCACCTACCTCACCTACTATGGCCAGCCTGAGTCACTCTCACCTCAGCCTGAACTGACCTCCTTGTCAGTCTCCCTCAACCCATCTATTCTCTACGTCAGAGTTCTTTTCTTTAAATAAAACTCAGATTATATCCCCACCTTGCTCAAAACCCTCCAACAGCTTCCTATTGTGCTTGGGAAAAAAAAAAATTCTAAAACTCTACCCAATCTGGCCTCTGCCAACTTCACTCACTCTATTCACACTAGACTGACCTCATAGTTACCACAACAAACCAAGCTCACTTCCCACCTCAGGGCTTTCGTACCTGCGATCTCTTCCCTCTGGAATGTTCTTCCTCCAGATGTCCACACACAGTGTGGCTTTATCATTCTCAGTCTTTGCCCAAACACCTTCTCAGTGAGGACATCCCTGATCTAGAAGAGCTTATCCTGCCATCTTCAATGGCCTGTCTGCCATATTCCCTATCCCTCTTCCACTCCTTCCATTTTGCTTCATGTACTTGCCATTAGCAAAACATTTTTAATCAGCTCATTAATTTCTGAGTTTCCCTCTAGGATATAAACGCCATAAAGATAGAAACTTTTCCTTTCTTCTTCAGGATATAAGAAATGTTTGGTAAATAACACTCAGTAAATGAGGCTATCATATTCTACTCTCAGAAACAAAACATCTAGAGATGTTTGTCTCTTCCAAATTACATTCTTCAAGAAAGAAGCCAGGGAGGGAACCAGCAGTTAGCGTAATGGCTATGTCGCTGGACTCCCACGTAGTCGACCGTGGTTCGTGTCCTGGACCTGGTGGCTTAAAACTCACGCTGGGCGCGTGGTGCGTGAGTCCCCAAGATCCCGAGAGGAGAATGGAGGAGAAGGGATTGCGGCGTGACCATCCCCCCTGGGGGGTGATTTCTCGCTTTCTGTCTCTATGTCTCTCTCTGTCTGTCTGGCGAGCGCACATGCCCTACAGTGAAAATCTCTCCAAAAAAAAAAAAAAAAGAAAGAAGCCAGGGACAGCTTCGCGGCCTGGTAGTTACAGCAGCCCAGTCACTCAGTTTGGGTCCTGGACCTCCCCCTGACAGTGGCTTGAAAAACATGCCAGGAGCATGTGCATGCATGCCCAAAATCCCAAAAGGAGGGACAATTGAAGGAGAAAGGATTGCAGCATGACCATTCCCACTGGGTGTTGGGGGGTGCTTTCTCCTTTCCCTCTCTGTCTCTCTCTAGCACAAAAAAGAAAAAAAGACAGGAAGAAAGAGGAAGGAAGGAAGGGGGAAGGAAAAGGAAGAGAAGGGAAGGGGAGGGAAGGGAAGGGAAGGAAAAGAAAAGAAAGGAAAGGACCCAAAATCTATAGAAAGTGGGTAGCATGGAGAAAACAAAGAAAATGGAGTCAGGAAACCTTGCCTCTGTCACAGTGCAACCTTGGGCGTCAGTCAGTTCTTCTATCCGGATCTCAGATTCCTGATTAATAAAATAGAGCTAGCAAAGAATAGCAGCAATCCCACAGGTTTCTTTTGCAGACTAAATGAGATAAAGCATGTAAAGGACTCACCTGGCAGACAGTACATGCTCAATAAACATGTCTTTTATTCTTATTACTCAGAAATTGTTTGCCAAATTAACTAAATAACTACTTAGAGACACACTATCCCCAAAGTCTTCTCTTCTCCAGGCTAAATGTCCTGTATTCTCAACTAGTCTTTATATGACTGCTTTAAAGCATTCATCATCCTGCCCATCTCCCCCCTTATTCTCTTCAAAGTAAACTGGGACTCAAATTAAACAGAATATTCCAAATATGATCTAATGAATACACAGTCCAAGAAGACTATAACTTCCCTTGATCTGGACAATATATTTTAATTAATGCAATACATGATCATCTTCGCTCCCTTTTTAATGCTGCTGAGTCAATATCTTGGCTTACACTAAGTTTTTCATAAATTTAAATCTCCAGATGTTCTCCCCATGAACTGTTTAAAGCCAGTTTTCCTCCAAGGTTCAATTCTGATTCTGTCAATTGAATCAAAGAATCTCAGAAACAGAAAAATCAGCGCTACTGTGGAAGAGCCCTTTTACCTCTATGGTATTAGTATGCTTCTTGCAGAATTTAAGAAATAAATGGAGCCTAAGAACAGTCAGGGATGCCAATTAAGGAAAAAAATCACCGTGTCTATCACTTTACACTTAACTCGTGTTCAAGGAAAAGAGAAGCAAAAGGACCGTGTGGTCATAGTGTCATAAAGATACTCCTGAATGGCAAACCCACAGGTGTTAGTGAATACCTCTGCCAAAGGGAGGCACGGAGGTGAAGAGGATATTCGGCACACCCTGGAGAGCTCTAGGAGAGTCTACTAGGAAAGTCTCCATTGTGCAGGTGCCATGGACTCTAAGACCTGCCTGGCCCATTTTCTGCTCAGGTGTACCACCAAAGAAACTACTGGGAGAGGGGAGGGTGCTATTAGGCAGCTCTAGTAAGAGAAATAATGTCACGAAGGAAGTCCTCCACATGAGAAGAAAAAGCATAACAGAAAGGCTTTGCGACCAGGCAGACCTGGACTCTCCATGGCTCACAAACTGATCTTTTGGGACCAAGATGTCTCCATTTCTTCAAACTTCAGTGTGCTTACCTGTAGAGTTAGAACAGTACCATGGCTATGGGGAATATTACAAAAACATGTACGCTGACTCACAGAGTAGAATTAATTATACCAGTAGCATGACCATTGTCAATATTACAAAAATGTATACACTAAATGTTTGGCTTTAAATGCTTTTTTATATTTTAGATACTCAAATATTACTTTCCTTACCCATCCCTGTGTAGGCCTTCTTTGGAAAAGAAATTCTGACTTATTCCTAGTACACAAATCCTTTAGAAATTATTAACTTCTCAATGAATGAAAGATCCTCTGCTTATTCTATCTGTCCTACTAGAATGTAAGTCCCCAAAGTAAGAATCTGGCTTTTTACGCTAATCCAGTGTTTCCAGTCCTAAATAATTGACTGTAGGAATAGGAGTATCATGACGTCCCATCTCAACGGAAAAACATATTGAGTCTTAGATCTCTTCAAAGGTGAAACATCATACTTTTAGAAAAAAGGCTATTTCAAGGGCCAGGTGACATCCCGATGAGCATAATATACTAATTCTTCTAAAATCTCTGATAAGTTCTCTTAATAAAACAGCATGTAAAAATCAAGTTAAGGGTGGGGTGGGTGTTTAATGGCAACTGGTTATTTTTATTGGCAGAGACATCGGGGTGAAATCACTGAAACTTGGAAGGCCTCCTCGGAACATGCCTGGCACCAGTGGGAATGCAGAAGTTACCGGGCAGCTATGAGGGGTGTGATGGTAAAGTCTTAATTCACAGTGACATCTTAAACAAAGCAGCCTCAGTGAAGCAGCCCTGTGAATGCAAGCCAGAACTGAAGGACGGCTGAGAAAGAGCACCTAGGGAGCGGAGGACGACTCATATACTTAACTCCCTCTAAGGGATACTCCTTCATTCTTGATGCTGATTTTCTTCTTCTCATTTTATTCTTCATTCACCATTTCAACAACATTTGAAAACTGATTTTTGCTTTTAAGCCAGGAGTTCTGAACACTGCGCTGGGGAGAACTCATTTGATTTCCCCAGTATGATCCCACTCTAATAACAATCAGTAAAACAGAGAAAAGTACCCAGCAGCACGAATAGCTTACAGAGGTCCTGTGAGATCTGTCAGTGAGTCCTGACTACTGGTTTGCTCATTCAGTCAACTGGAATTCATTTAACATACAATGCTTTGACACGACTTCTTCATTATCCAGCACTTTGTCCAAAATAAAATATTGATATTTTATATTAAAAATATACCATGACTGTAGCAGAACACAACTGAAGTTAGTATTAATCATCTCTGAAAAGGTGATTAAAGATCTACCATTTGTAAAATTCTTAGCCTACCAGTTGTTCAGTTATTATCCAACCAGACTATATTTCATCCATTTGTTTTCTCATTCATTCATTTAAGGAGTATTTACTGAGTACTTTCTTAAACGAAGGAGTATTTACTGAGGACAAAATCATAAACGAGAGAGGTAAGTTCCCTTAACTTATGTGGTTGATCTTCTTCATTTTCATTTCATTTTAAAAACAAAAAGTATCTCAAATCCTTTGCTTTACCTCACACACAAAAAGTATTACAACTTCAACATTAGAGAGCATCTTGTCCAAGAAGAATTCATAACTTAACAACATTTCTTTTTCTTTTTAAGAGAGATTTTTACTATAGTATGTGTGTGCTCAGCAGAGAGACAGAGAGAGAGAAAGCGAGAAATCACCTCCCAGTGGAGATGGCCATGCTGCAATCCCTTTTCCTCCATTCTCCTCTTGGGATCTTGGGCACTTACGCACACACGCCCGGTGTGAATTTTAAGTCGCCAGGTCCAGGACTTGAGCTGTGGTCCACTAAGTGGGAATCCAGTGATGCAACCATTACACCATCAGCTGGTCCCAACTTAACATTTCTAGCTAAAATGCCAGAGTGCCTTCTGAGTTTAATTAGAAAATATGTTGTAAATTATTGAAATGATTAAGACAAGTATAAAATAAAACTATATGCACTGTTTTAGCAATAATTTTAAAAATCTACAAGAAATAGGATTTTTTGGTTTCCTACCAAAAAACAAATTGCCAACAATAAACCAAGGAGCAAGAGGGGAAAAAATGGATAGCATCGAACGGGTTGGAAAAAGGCTCAGTACTACCAAACGCACCCAAACTGGACCACTTAATAGCTAAGTCCTAGCAAACTTCAAAGAACTGAAAAGTCTCCAAATTATTTCATCTAGTTCAGATGATGCTGATGCTGCGCGTTAGCACACATAGTGCCACGCTTGGGCCCTGTACTAAGCACTTTACAGTAATGGGTTTAATCTCCCCAATACCCCAACAAGGTAGATGCTATTGTTGTCATCATTTTACAGATTAGGGTCACAACTCAATTTATTCATGTATTCTTAAATTTGTTAGAGGACACACGTGTGTGCAAGAGAGAGAGAGAAGCACCCCTCTCCACAGGATTCAGTCACAAATAAAATACCAGAACTTTAAAAATTTTAAATTGTGTGGGACCAGCAGTTAGCGTAATGGCTATGTCACTGGACTCCCACGTAGTCGACCGCGGTTTGCGTCCCGGACCCAGTGGCTTAAACTCACGCCGGCGCGTGTGCGTGCGTGCCCAAGATCCCGAGAGGAGAATGGAGGAGAAGGGATTGCGGCGTGGCCATCCCCCCAGGGGGTGATTTCTTGCTTTCTGTCTCTCTGTCTCTGTCTGGCTGGCGAACGCACGCACCCTATAGCAAAAACCTCTCCAAAAAAAAGAAAATTTAAATTGTGTTTGAAAACTGTTCTACAATGTATTACACATCCATGCTTTCTTACAAAGGCCCTAGTAATCACAATTTCATATTTTACTGATGATCGGGCATCTATATGGCATAATGGGGAAAAAAGAACATGCACTAGAGCCTGAAAAACCTTTATTCAAACCTGCTTCGACAACTTATTTATCCTGCGGTCCCAGGCAACACATTTCACCTTTCTACGCCTCCATTTCCTCATGTGTTCAACAGAGAAAGCTAACGCAGCACACTCAGTAATTCTGGAGTTAGGAACTGCAATACAGAGATGTGTCTGGGCAAAAGACCGCTCACACCTGGGAGTGAGCCAGCCGTCCTTTTTTTTGGAGAGGTTTTTGCTATAGGGCGCGTACGCTCACCAGACAGACAGAGACAGAGAGACAGAAAGCCAGAAATCACCCCCCAGGGGGGATGGCCACGCCACAATCCCTTCTCCTCCATTCTCTTCTTGGGATCTTGAGCACATACGCACACGCGTCCGGCGTGAGTTTTAAGCCACCGGGTCTGGGACGTGAACCATGGTTGACCTACATGGGAGTCCAGCAACATAGCCATTGTGCTAACTGCTGGTCCCCCGAGCCAGCCATCCTTTTTAACTTATGCTTGCCTGTGCCTCTTTTCATGCAGTTGAGCTAACTCCCCCACTATCTCTGCACACATCTTTTACATGTTTAGGAATCTAAGCACAGTGGCTATAAAGGTAGGGTAGTAGCTAGTATGACTTAACAGCCAGCTACATTACAGAATCAGAGGGGATATTACAAACAGAGCAAAGGGTATATTACGAACAGCTTTCCCTTCCTGCCGTCAGTGGGGACTCCTCTTCTAAATTATTTTAAGTAAACATGCAGACACTGGGTAAGAACCTAGTCTCCACTATAAGAAAAGTATATAAATTTCAGTGCATAAACTTTGTCACATCTTCTGAGGCTTCCTAGCTGTAATCTGCATATTTGAAAATGGGAAAAAAAAAAAAAAAAAAAAAAACAATGCCCCGCTGCAATCTAAAAGAAACAACATTTATTGTCTGCTTAATATTGGGTCATCTGAGAAGTTTCCAATGGCATGAAGTTTCACAATGCATGATGTGCACTGCGACAGGACTAATAGAAAGATCAGTAAAACAAGGATTCTTGCCTTGAAAGAGCTCTCAGTTTGTGTGGCTGGGAGGGGAAGAAAGAATCAAACAATGAAGAACTTATAACACAGTTAAGTGTTCTGTAAGTGATAGTTATTATACAGGTAAGGGATGAGAAGACTTGAAATAAAGACAATAGTCCCTATGGGAATGTTTTGAACAATGTCTTTTGAATGTCAAATTAAGAAAAGTGAACTTTGGGGCTGGCAGGTGGCGTGGTGGTTAAGGAGCTGGACTCCCTCCCTCCCCTCAAAAATAAATAAATAAATAAATAAATAAATAAATAAATAAATAAATAAATAAAATAAAAGACAACTATTATTATTTTTTTTTGAGGGGGAGAGGGTTTTTGTTATAGGGTGCATGCGTTCGCCAGAAAGACAGAGAGAGACAGAAAGTGAGAAATCACGCCCCAGGGGGGATGGCCACCCTGCAATACCTTCTCCTCCATTCTCCTCTCGGGATCTTGGGCACGCACGCACATGCACTCAGCATTTGTTTAAGCCACCAGGTCCGGGACTGAAACTGTGGTTGACTACATGGGAGTCCAGCAATATGACCATTACGCCAACTGCTGGTCCCTAAAAGACAATTATTAATTACACGAAAGAAAAACTTCAAGTAAGGAGACTAGTTAGGGAGTCGGGAAAAAGAGGCAAGGGCCACCTTCGGGTACAGTGGTTAGCGCACTGCTCAAACCAGGCTGAAACAGGTTCAGTTCCTCGGTCAATCTGTACTTGCTGGGTGTGTGTGGGCACGTTTCTGGCTGGGCGGGAAAACTAGGGGAGGAGCACAGCATGAGACCCTGCTGAGAGTCTTCTCTCTGTCTCTCATTTTCACGAAAGAAATAGGTAAACTTTTCAAAATAAATAAATAAAAAATAAAGGTGAGAACAGAGAAGTATAGACCAATGAGACATCTCACCCAAGAATCAATAGGATATATAATCACATCGCCGACATCCAAAATGACTAAGCTTATCACTTGGGTGACTGGAATGGTGGTAATACCACTAGGCAAGGAAAAGGAAAGAAAGAGGACTATTAAGGCAGTGAGTGTGAGTGACTCGAGGTATGCTGGGGCTGAAGTTCCTTGAGGACGTGAAAGTATAAATACCAGATGATTACTAGAAAATCCCAACAGGATGAAGAAATGGAGGAGAAAGAACTGTGGCATGACCATGTTCCATTGGGGGAGTGTTTTCTCCCTCTCCCTCTCTTTCTGTTTATCTCTCTCTGGCAAATGCATATGCCCTCTGACAAATAAAATAAATAAATAAATAAAAAGTCATCTAATAAGCCTCTAACCTAGAGGATTAATAATAGAGTGTTTAGGCTAGCAGATGGTGTGGAGGTTGGGGTGCTAGATCCCATATGGCCGACTGCCCGGTTCTAGTGCTGGACCCAGCAGCTTGGAAATCACAATAGGCATATGTGCTTGCGTGCCCAAGACCCTGAGAGGAGAAGGGTAGAAAAGGGATCACAGTGTGGCCATGCCCCCTGGGGAGTAATTTTTCACATTTTCTCTCTCTGTCTCTCTCTCTGGTGAGCACATATGCCCTACAGCAAAAACTAAAGAGAGAGAGATTTTTAGAAGTCAAATTCTAAAAATAAAGATTATTTGTCATTTATAACACTCCTTTATATGCCACTGAAGTCTCTCACTTTTCTCATCAAAAAATTAAAAATGAAGTTTCAAATACCAATTAAAAGAACAACATTGACACCTTGTGGTGAACATCCCAAGTATCAGATATAACAATGAGTATGGCTGCTCCACGGTGCAGTCATTTCCTGTTCAAGAGAAGCTGGATCTGCACAGCGACCGGGGTTGTAACCCTCAGCCTGAGACGTACTGAGCACACGTGCGAGTGCCCAAGGGCCGACAGACTGGGGGACTGGAGAAAGGGGTCACTGCGAGATGAGACTGTGGAGATTCCGCTCTCCTTCCCTCTCTATCACTCTCACATGTACGCTCCTGTTCCTACTATCTATCTATCTATAAATTATATATACTTTTATATATTATTTAAATATTTATATTATGTTAAATATATAGATATTTAATATAATATAAATATTGGGTCACAGAAAAGTCATGACCACAATTTTGCAGAGAAAAATATGTCATGACTTTTCCAATGACCCAATATATACATATATAAAATCATGAGCAAAGTGACACCTGGTTAGACATCTGTGTATCTGAAACAAACCCTTAATCCAGAGATTGCCACGGGTTAAGAAATAAAAATTCATGGGACCAGCAGTTAGCGTAATGGCTATGTTGCTGGACTCCCATGTAGTCGACCGCGGTTCGCGTCCTGGACCTGGTGGCTTAAACTCATGCCGGGCACGTGTGCATGTGTGCATGTGCATCCTCCCCAGGGAGGATGGTCACACTGTAATCCCTTCTCCTCCAGTCTCCTCAGGATTTGGGGCACACATGCACATGCTCATAGCATGTCTTTCAAACCATGGATCAGCGACTGAACAACGGGTTTAGCCACGTGAGAGCCAGTGTCTTAACCACCATGCCATCCGCGGGCCCCCAGAACAGGTGTATATTTTCATGTGACTGCCTGCAGGCACTACGGTGGCTAAGTTGGAGAGGATGCTGAGCAATGGCACACTTACATTTCCCAGCAAGCACTTCACATATATCACGGCAGAAACTATGGAGAAAAAGGAGCATTTCATTCAGCAGGTGATGGGTACTCTTCACTCATGTCTGAGGGAACCATCACAGGAAGTTCCTTTTTACTCAGTAACTTTGACAAGTCCAAGTTAAAGTTGTGAGTTCCAGAGGAACTCCCAGGGTTCAGATAACTTGGTGGATGAACACACACTTGATCTAGTTCAGAAGAAGTGTACTCGTGATATTACCTACACACGAATTACACAATGGTGATGAGGAAACCATTAACGGGCAGCTCGAATTACTGACACACAAGGACTCTGGAAGGTACCCTAGAAATGAAACCTTCAGGAATCAAATCACTGTAAGATCAATGTTAAATAATGAAACTACTACCAAATTAGCCTGATGCATTTATGGAGGGCCCTGTGCTTCTCAGAAACTGTCCTCAATCATTAGGCCATATGCCCCTTACAGCCACTGGTACAGGACAGGGAGACAATGAAACGGATTGATAAAATGTGCCTGTCAGAAAACCTTCACACCAAACTCAGGTGGGCTCTTACTTGTTGTGTGCCCTCAAACAGATAAATATTTCTCCCTCTTGACCTCAGTTGCTGCCCCTAAGAAAAAGGCTATAATCCCTGTGTGAGCATAGAAAGCTTCCAAGATAACAGGATAATCAATGTGAAAATGCTTGTAACCAACACAATGTTGTAACGTCACTGCTTCCACCTTTTAGAAGAATCAGAGAGGTTAAAGAATTAAGATACTTCGGGGATAATTAAAGGCAAGGTCAGGTTAATCAAAGCATTCTCTATTATACCATGGGCAAGATCCAAGACTCTTCCTTCAGTCCCTTTTCCTGGATCATCATGAAGCTCTCAGTACTCCTAAGAACTATCTTCTTTTAGTTTCCTTTCTTATCTTTTTTAAAAACGTATTTATTTCATTTTATTTATCATCATTATTATTATTTTTCAATTTGTTTCAGGACACATGCACTCATCAGAGAGAGACAGAAAAAGGGAAAGCAAGAACGCCAATCACCAGGTCTGGGAATCCAACCATGGTCAGCCATGTGGGAGTGCACCACCCCAATCACCACGCCACCCACTGGCCCTCCTCTTTTAGTTTCTATGCTGCTACACTATCCCCAGTCCTTTACTTCTCTCTGCCTTAGCATTTTTTCTTTTAATTCTATTGGCTGCTCTTACAAGATCACACAAACTCATACTTAGAAAATATCTTTAAGATAATTATGTCTATAGGTCTATAACTCATGTTTTTGAGGGAAACAGAGGTCAGGGAATATTAGTGGCTTACTCACATTTCAAACTATTTCCAGACATTTCTCTTTTCAGTACTTAAAACTCAATGTGTCCCAAAGAATAGGCTCAAAAATTTGTATAATTCTGGGGAACCAGCAGTTAGCGTAATGGCTATGTCGCTGGACTCCCACGTAGTCGACTGCGGTTCGTGTCCCGGAGCCGGTGGCTTAAAACTCATGCTGGGCGTGTGTGCATGCGTGCCCAAGATCCCGAGAGGAGAATGGAGGAGAAGGGATTGCGGTGTGACCATCCCCCCTGGGGGGTGATTTCTCGCTTTCTGTCTCTATGTCTCTCTCTGTCTGGCGAGCACACGCGCCCTGTAGTGAAAAACCTCTCAAAAAAAAAGAAATTTGTATAATTTTGACCATACCACTTTCCATCTCCACCCTCTAATTACTAACTCCTGTTCTGTTCTGATATACACCCTGAGTAGTCAAACTCACAGATAAGAAAAAATGTCATCGAGTGTATGTGGTTATTTTAGTCAAAATCATGGACATTTAAAGAATAATTTATAGGACCAGCGGTTGGCATAATGGCTATGTCACTGGACTCCCAGGTAGTCGACCGCGGTTCGAGTCCTGGATCCGGTGGCTTAAACTCACACTGGGCACATGTGCATGCAGGCCCAAGATCCCGAGAGGAAAATGGAGGAGAAGGGATTGCGGCGTGGCCATCCACCCCCCGGGGGGGGGTGATTTTTCACTTTCTGTCTCTCTGTCTTTCTGGTGAGTGTATGCACCCTATAGCACAAAAGCTGCTCAAAGAAAAAAAGTAAAAAATTTTTAAAAGAGTAATTTATACAATCTATGTGACCAAACTGTATAGCATTTATAATGAGATTTAAGTTTCACAAGGGAAAGGCCAATTTTATGTTTATAAAATAACCATTTTTCCAATCATCCTTCTAGGCTCTTCCGCTAGTAGATATATAGAGGATCCATAATGGTCTGAAATTTATGATGTGTTATGAAAACATTAGGAAAACACTGCCAAAATCAAATTTCAATGAACAACCCTGTCTGGGTAGGGGGAACATAGATTGAGTGTCACTGTTAACTTTATTTGAATGGCATTTATTTTGGTATCCAGCCTCCTGGGAAAATGTCTTTGATAATCCACCACATTAAAAATGTAAAGCAAAATTTTCAAATGTTTCAAAATTAAGATGAGATATTATGAAAATATACAAGCCTCTGAGCACTGAACTCATACAAAGCCCCTTTGGCTTGCCAAATGTGATTCTTTTCAGATGAACAGCAGGTCAAAACTCTAAGCCATGTTTGGACAGTAAAGGGCTCTTCTAGTATTACTGTGCTTGTTAAGACTTTGGTAAGTCAACATTTTGCACCTGGGGTTGCTGCACTTTAGCGTGTAGAAGATCAGAAAATAGATTAAGTCCCTATTTTAAGATCCCTGGCTTCCAACCATTCTCTCCCACTGTCCAGGGAAAAGAGATGGTGTTCTAAAGTCTTCATCTCTTAGACAAACTTAAATTACTATAGCTACAAAATTTATGAAGCTTTCACTAAAAAATGCTAAGCCTGAATAACAGCTTCTAAAGCTCTCATACATTTCCTTACATAGAAATGTCACCAACTCAAAGTGAGGAAGATTTATTAGAAAGTCCAGGTAGACTCTACGTAGTTTCTTACCGTAGCAGAGAGAAGACATCATAAGAATTGCGAACACAGTTTTGATCAACCTGAAGAAGAATATTCTTCTGAGCATTTGAATACCCCTGAAAGACATTAATTAACAAATTAATCAAAACTAAGCAAAACAAAAATCTGTGCACAAATTAATCACATTAGTCTTTTTAAAATATGACTTTGAGGGCTAGCGGGTGGTGCAGTGGTTAAGGTGCAAGACTCTCATATGACTGACTGTAGTTTGAGACCCAGACCAAGTAGCTTGAAAAATAAAACTGGGGCATATGTTTATGCACCCAAAATCCAGGAGGAGAAAGGAGAAGCAGGGATTGTGGTGTGGTCATCCCCCCTGGGGGAGTTTGTGATGTCTCACTTTCCCTCTCACTGACTCTGGTGAGTGCATGTACCCTGTGACAAAAACAAACAAATAAACAAAAAAAGATTTATAAACACCTGAATAAATTTAGAGCCCTAGAGATTCCAAAAAGTATAGTTTCCATATAATTGAAACCTAACTTTTGAGGCAAGTGAATTTAAAAGAAAATTCTTCTCTTCAGGCCAGCAGTTGGCATGGAGGCTAAAGTGCTAGATTCCTTCATGACTGACCACATGGTTCAAGTCTTGGACCCAGTGGCTTGAAAAATCACACTGGGCACATGTGTGTGCATGCCCAAAGTACCAAGAGAAGAATGAGGAAAAATGATTGTGGGTGGCCATCCCCCCTGGAGGGTGATTTCTTACTTTCCAGAAAGTGATTTCTCACTTTCTAAAGAGCACACACATCTTATGGCAGAAATATAAAAATAATAATAATAATAACAATAATGACAGCAACAACAATCACCTTTAAAAAAAATTCTTCTCAGTTTCTCACAGAAACGATGTTTTACATTATAAATTGTGGTGAACTTCCCAGAGAAGCTCCAAAAGTGTTTTTAACATATTATGTGACCAAAGAAGAGTATTAACAATAGTATTTCAACTATGTCTAGTCTTTTATGGGGAAAAAGGCATTCCAAGTTTTAATTAGGAATACTCAAAAAAAAAAATATTTCCACTCAATAGTACAAAGGAAAGAAATAAATATAACACAATTCCATAAGAGGACAAAATTGATAAGAAAAGCAAAGTAAACAGCAATTAAGAAGAAAAGAATGTGGACCCAGAACATCAGAACTCCAGTTGAAGTCCATAATGCACTAACTCTATAACCTTAAGCAAGGGATAAGCTCTCTTAGTTTAACTGTGGTGTCTTCGACTGTAACATGGAAATAAAAGCAGTGTCTTAACTCACAAATTGTTTTGCAGGAATTAAAAGAATTATTTGTAAAATGAAAGGTGTGTAATAAAAACTACATATTTTCTATACTCCTAGTAGAAAGTGTTTTTAAAGTTATATAATCATACACATTAAACAAATATTAGGAGAATATTATGAACAACCTAAGATAAATAAATTTGATGGCTTAGATTAATTAGAAAAATTCCTTGAAAAAAATACAAATTACCAAAACTGACAAACTAAGAAACAACAACTAAATAGTCCTTCCCACCCTGCCTTTTTTACCTTTGCTAAAGGGCATGTGCACTTACAGGAGAGAGACAGAGAGAGGCGGGGGAAGTAAGAAAGCACCCCCTCGGGGGATAGCAAAACTCAATCCCTTCTCTTCCATTCTCCTCTTGGGATTTTGGGCATGCACAGACTGGTGTGTTTCTCAAGCCAGTGGGTCTAGGACTTAAATCATGCTGCTGGCTTTGTAGGATCCAACCATCTTTACCACATACTACCGGCTGGCCCTGAGTAGCCCTTTTTTTTTTGAGAGGTTTTTTGCTATAGGGCGCATGCACTTGCCAGACAGAGAGAGAGAGACATAGAGACAGAAGGCGAGAAATCACCCCCCAGGGGGGATGGTCACGCCGCAATCCCTTCTCCTCCATTCTCCTCTTGGGATTTTGGGCATGCACAGACTGGTGTGTTTCTCAAGCCAGTGGGTCTAGGACTTAAATCATGCTGCTGGCTTTGTAGGATCCAACCATCTTTACCACATACTACCGGCTGGCCCTGAGTAGCCCTTTTTAAAGAAATAATTCATTGAAATTCTGCCCACAAAAAATGTGGTCCACATCCAGATGGCTACACTGATGAATTTTATTAAACACTTAGGAAAGAACACTAACCGTATATAAATCTCTTCAGAAAACAGAGAAATAATAATTCTCAGTTCATAAGGCCAGCATTACTGATACCAACACTTGACAAATAACCCTCTCTCTTTCTTTCTCTCATACACGCACACAATTATAGACCAACATCCCTCATGAACAGAGACACACAAAAAGTCTTAGCAAAACATTATCAAATTGATCCACTAATGCATTAAAAGATAAATCAATAACATATCATTAACCATTTATCCTAAGAATGTCTGATGGGTTTAGTATCTAATCAATCAATCAGACAAATACATGAAACAATCATTATAAACATACACTGATGGGTATAGAATTATAAAAATGTAATCTGTATAATAACATAAAGGTGGGGGGACAAAACTATATAACTGCAACTTTTTTATAGTTTTAAAACTAAGTTGGTATTAATTTGAACTAGATTACTGTAAATTAAGATGTTAATTATAAATAGTCCCAAAAGCAACCACGAAGAAATTACTAAAAGATAAATAGTAAAAGAAATAAAGCTCAACCTCTTGGCAGAGTCAAGAGAGTACCAAAAGAGAGTGCTAGAAGCCATTTTGACCAATGATAGGTTTGAATTTCCAGCTCAGCCAACCTAAAACATGCCAGTGCACATATGTGTATACCCAAGATCCTGACAAGTTAAAGGGATATAGGAAGGGAATCATGGTATAACGAGATGCTATAGAGGGTGTTTCTCCATTCTACATGTGCTTGTGCACATGTATGTTATAATGAATTAAAAAACAAAAATCTAAAATTTAAAAAAAGAAAGGAAAAAAGAACAAATCAAAATGTTTAATGAGAAAATATTTACCTAACACAAAAGAAGGTAATTATGAAAAAATGAATAAAAATGATAGAAGACAAAGGATATAAGAAAACAAAAAGCAAATGGCACAAGCTTTTCTATATCTGTAATAACATTAAGTATAAATGTATTAAATATTTCAACTAAAAGGTAGAGATCAGCAGAATGGATTTTGGTTTTGAATTCACTAAATGCTGTCTACAAGAGCCCCACTCTAAAAACAAAAACATAAATAGGCTGAAAATTAAAGGATGTGGGGCCAGCGGGTGGTGTAGTGACTAAGATGCTAGACTCCCCACATGGGCAACCATGGTTCGAGCTCCAGGCCCTTTGGTTTGAAAATCAATCTGAGTGTGTGTACTTGTGTGTCCAAAACCCTGAGGGAAAAAAAAAAGGAGGAGAGATTGTAGCATAGCCAATCCTCCTAGAGGGTTGATTTCTCGCTTTCTCTCTGTCTCTCTGTCATCTCTCTCCAGTGAGCACATGTGCCCTACTGCAAGCTTAAAAGATAGAGAAAAAGAGAGAGAGACAGAGAGAGATGAGAAAAAAATCTACATATCATGGGGGAAGATGAGGGGAAGACAGAAACAGGAAGATAGTCCTATAAACTAGCTACAAAATCCATATAATAAAAGACACTGGAAATAGATGTAAGATTCTCAGGAGAAATGATTAATGATGTTCTACTTAACTTTTCTCATATTATGCAAAAAGCTGCCAAACATTTTTTTCTATTCAAAAATCATCCATATCCACTAGCATACAGCTAAAGGCAACACATCATAACAGGGAAAAAATATTCAACTGAAAGCCCATACGCTGAGTTTTCATTCACCCTGTTGCCATGTTTATCAGGAAAATTATTTAAGTCCTCTAGGCCCCAGTTTCTTTAACTGTAAATTGAGATGAAATTAAAACTAATAAAAGCAATTAAAAAAACAACACTACAAACAAGAATAACGTTCGTAAGCATTTACAATGTTAACACTGACACTCAAGTGCTAATATATTTCATACTCATGAAACCCAGTGAATAGGTACTATTATTATCCCCACTTTAAAGGTGAAGAAACTGAGACAGAGAGGATTAGGTAGAAGAGTCATGCAGTCTGGCCCCACAACCCATTTTCTTAAGAACCGTGCTACACTTGATGATCTCTAAGACCTTTTCCAATTCTAAAATTCTAGGCCCATGTACATTTAAGGCAACGTAAGGACGTTATTAAGCCCTTCTGCTTCAGCCGTCACTTAGCAATTAACATTCTTGAAATATGCCAAGAGCCTGGTTCTGAATGACATCTAACTTGGCCAGATGTGCAATCCCAACAGACCACTGATGAAGGATTCTAATGGAAAGAAACAGCTCATTTGTATCTGGTTATCTGTGTGAGATACTGCCAAGTGCCAAAGAGCCTGAAAGAGATTTACATGTCACTCAAACTTCTTCTGAAGCCAGACCTAGCAATTCTTTTTCAAGAAAGGGAACAGTCACCAGTCTGCGGGAGAACCTATTAAATCGGTCAGGGAAACAGATAATTTCTCCTATCAAATGAGCAGTAATAATGCTAGGCAAATCAGGTATATGTCTAGAGATGCATTCAACAAAGTTTTCCTGTGAGACAATAAATATCTTAGGCTTTGCTGGCTGCATGTCACCTCTGTCACATATTTTTGTTTTTCCTTTCAAATTCTTTAAAAATGTAAAAAAACATTCTTAGCTCACCAAAACAACAATACATGGTAGAGCATAGCCTGCATAACCCTGTACGAGTTCACTGGATGAGTCACCTTTTAAAACGTGGTGCTGGACATATTGAGAGTTCATTGCCACTGCAGTGGTCTCGAACATGTCCTTAACTCAATTAAAGCTACAAAAGTTATATAGAGGGCCTGGTGGTTAAGACGGCTGGATACCACACGGCCAAGTGTGAGGTTCAAGTCTCAGACCTAGCAGCTTGGAAAACGAGCCAGGACCATGTATGTGCATGCCCAAAATCCTGAGAGGAGAATGGAGTAGAAGGGACTGCAGTGTGTCCATCCCCCTGGGGGGTGATTCTCACTTTCCCTCTCACTCTTTGTCTCTGTTGCTCTCTCTCTCTCTCTCTCTCTCTCTCTCTCTCTGATGAGCACACACATCATATAGGAAAAAAAATAAATACTAGGGATCAGCAGGTGGTGTAATGGTTATGTGGCTAGATTCCGATCTAGTCGATGGCAGTTCAAGTCCTGGACCTGGTATCTTAAAACTCATACTGGGTATGTGTGCATGCATGCCTAAGATCCCAAGAGAAGAACGGAGGAGAAAGGATTGTGGCGTGGCCATCCCCCCAGAGGGTGATTTCTCACTTTCTGTCTCTGTCTACCCAGAGAGTGCACGCACTCTATAGCAAAAATCTCTCTCAAAAATAAAATAATAATAATAATAAATAACCCAAGTGATAAGAACACTGATTATGAAACAAACAGCATGATAGGTATAAGGAGCCTTCAAAAAGTTCATCTTATGAAAAAAGTTATGCATGAATTTCAAAATGTTTTTCTACCAAAATAAATTTATACCTTAATTCCACTTTTCCATGAACTTTCTGAAGTACCCTCACATACATGTTCCCTAGTGTTTACTGAATACCTCATACATAGGGTGGATTTGGCAATTGCTACTCACCATACTCACAAAGTACACAAACCAATTAAGCTCTAAGAACAGTAAATAATGCAAAGGTGCCATAAGAAAGGTTAAAAAAAAAAAAAACTTTAAGAGTTCTTGACATGGTAAAGATCCCACCCAGTAGAAGCAGGGACATCAAAGGCTGCAAGGGTGGCAGTATTTGGATGGATTAAGTAGTACTGAAAAGCTGAATGGCAGTGAAGGAAAGTCCCGCACAGACTGAACACCTTTAGCCAAAGCATGACAGTGGGCGAACACAAGCTGCATTCACAGAAATTAAATAGAGGTCCAATTTGTTCAGCTTCCGTGATGTGGAAATTATTCAGAATCCTAGAGAAGGAAGTAGTGGGAGACAGAGCTGAAAATGTAGGTTGGGAGGGCTAGCGCACTAAAAGACTTGACACACAGGCTGAAAGGAGAAGACAGCTACGGACAAGAGGGCTCCTGAAAGGTATCCAACAGTGCATGCAGGGCAATGATCAGAGCTGCATTTTAGGAAAGCTTACTCTGGTATTGTCAAATAAGATGAACTGCGGAGGCAAACTGTCCAAGTACCATTAGGAGGCTATTATAAAATATCCACATATATTAGACGTAGTAAGAGCTCAAGCTGCATCAACACCAATGGTTATAAAAAAGCGAAAGAAAGAAAATATAAAAGCAGACGCAGAACCAAAAGTGCCATAGAAAAGACTGAACTTGAGTTGATGGAGAGAAGGAAGTCCGAGATTTGAAGACATTCAGTAGGCAATGAGAATGTACTCTATACCCTTAAGCAAAAGGATAAAAAATGAGAGTATGCCTTAGCAAAATTAATCAGGCAGTGGTGAGCAAGACAGAATGGATACACAGAGACCAGAGTCCACAGGGCTGCCAGGAAATAGCTGCAATAATCCAGCCCTTTAGAGATGCCGATCTGAGCATGGATTATGGCAATGGAGACAGAAAGGTAGCCGAGGATACCAGAGTTATTTCACAGAACAACTCAAAAGAGTCTAGTGACTGAATAGGGTGGATGAAAGAAAGAAATCAATCAAACCAGAATACAAAATCTGAAGCCTGAATAAATGGAGGAAAACTAAAATGTGGAAAATTAGAAAGGAAAAGCAAACCCAATGAGAAAAATGAAAGAGTTTCTTATAAAGGATAATAATTTGGAAATGGGTCAGCAGGTAGCATGGTGGTTAAGGTGCCAGATTTCCACATGGCTGACCATGGTTCAAGTCCTAGACCCAACAGCTTGAAAATCACAACAGATAAATAAATTTAATTTAAAAAAAATAAAATAAAAAAAGAGAGAAAGGAGAAGAAGAGATAAATAAATAAATAATTTGGAAATAACAATTTCCATGGATAAATGATCAGAAACTACAGAGACATAGTGAACTCGAATTTTGAGTAACAAGCTGCACTACCGATGACAACAAAGTGATATATTTGTTAGTTTGTTTGTTTTTAAAGAAAGAGAAATGGTATATTTCAACAGAACATCTAATGATCTGCTTCTACAAAAGCTTCATTGACTTGCTCGGCAAGTATTTACTGAATTATTTCCTCTATGCCAGGCACAGTAGGAAGCACCAGGAATAAACTGGTAATGAAGACAGACACTGTCCCTGTCCTCACACACCTCACAGCTTAGCAGGAAAGAGAGATGAGCAAATGTACAATCCAAATATAATGGCACAGGGTCAGGATTTCCAGTTTCAGGACAACTCCTCATTCTGACATGAGAAAGCAGGTGAATGGACGTCCCATTCACCTCACTAAGGAACACAACAAGAAGTTTTGTGAGGGGGGGGAAGGGGGATTGTGTTGAGTTTGGGCCATTCAGAGTATATGTGTCTCTGAAAGATCTAAACAATATGACACAAGTTTAGATATAAGAAAATCTTGATTGGAGATGATGATATGGGATGGACTGAATCATCCAGACAAAATACAAGAAGAGAAAAAGGCCCAAGTGGAAGACTGAGAACAATAGCTTAGGGCTCTACTGAAACTTTTGCCCTAGAACCCAATAGCATTCTAGACTTTGAAAACCCTAAGTGAGCTTTGCAAATAGCCATCCTACTCACTTAGGTAAAATAAGAAATCATGATGGGCAATTAAAAAAAAAAAAAAAGGTTCATCCAACTACCTGAGCATATTTTCAGACATAATGAGAATACTTTTAAAAATGCAGTATTTATTTGCATGATTGCTCCTAAAATAGCTACCTGATGAAGTAGAGCCTGTGCTCTTACATTGGTTTAGACCTTTTAAGTGTCAGCCAAGTTTAAACAGAGTCAGTTGTACAAGTATCTCTGCTAAGCATCAGCAAGCCCTGGACCCGCTCTGGCTCTGAGCTCTGATGAAGCCCAGATGCCACTGGGCTGTTAAGGAGAGAAGGTGAGACCCTTCTTAAACACTAAACCTGAGCAGAATGCACACGTTTCCCCAGATCTGCTCCAAGGTTTGAAACAACAGAGGATGTTTTTCTTCTGCCTTAAGTCCCTCTGAGCATGATCACAATGATAGTAACACCCCACAAGTAGGAAGTAGACTGAGTATTGCCAGTGCTACTTCCCCAGGGGAGGACCGAGAGGGGCCCTGTGGAAATCACTGTCCCTAAAGTTAAGGCTACTTTAGGACAGACACAGTAACAATGGGATCCTAAAGGACATCATTCACTCATGGGAAAATACTCACTAAGCAAAATCTTTGCTAAACTCTGAGACTATAAATGTGACTAAAGCCTAAACCTCAGTCCTAAAGAGGCATGTGCTCTAATAAGGAGAAAAGACGTAACACAAATTACTCTGACTGTGAGACAGGAAAGAGGGCACCCCGGATGACATGTTCACTAGCCCTGGTGGGGGAGATGGTGGTGGAAAATTCCCAGCTTCATAGAAGAAACCATTTAAACTGAAATTGACTTGTCAGGGGAAAGAAAGGGTCAACATATCCTTATTACAAATCTAAAAAGAAATAGTAATAATAAATTTTCAAACTTTTAACAAAACAAAAGTTTAAACTCCCTGTATCCCCTGGTGAAGACAAATTTGCAGTTCTGTTTAGGTTTACTTCTCAAGAATCTAAAACATGGCTAGGAAGAACTATGCTTGGATTTGAATTTTCCAGTATTAAAACTCTCAAAAGCTCAAGAACTGTGCTAAGGAGACAGAATCCTCCAAATTCATACCAGAAAACATGGCATTTTCCCAGAGTATTCTCTGGCTTCAATGAAGAGAGAGAATGTAGACCACACTGCAGCAGCAGGATTTATAAATATGAATTACAGGATAAGATGATTTTCCAAACATCTGTCAAAAATTAATTTGATCCAAGAGAAAAGGGGAGGGGGGAGGTGAAGAGACTCGGAGGGAAGCCAAATATAATGACTAATGGGTGGAACTATTGTGGACTTTGGTGGGTTGGTAGCCTCATGGGCATTGCATGCCCATTCTATAATAATAAATACCCAAAGTCATATAAACTAAGCACACTATACCATTCAAAGTGTTCATGAAATTGACCAGTGCACATCATTAGCTAAATGTAAAGATGGTATATTGCTTTGTTTTTATTTTTTGTTTTGTTTTGTTTTGTTTTTATGCCAGAGAGTATGTGGGCATGAGAGAGAGAGAGAGAGAGCACTCCCAAGAGGGCCTGGTCATGCCTTAATCCTTTTTCTTCCAGCTTTCCATCCCATTGGATCCCAGCATGAGCACACGCACCCAGCACATTTTCAAACTGCCAGAGCCAAGACTTGAACACTAGTCAGCCATGTGGAATCCAGCATCCTTTGCATAGAGCTTAACCGCTGGGGTGGGGGGGAGCGGGGGCTGGCCCAAAACATGTTACTTTGACATGCTATTGGAAATAGAATTAAATATAGAGATGCCATGTGGCAACAGTAGGCAAGAGAACAGTCTTCAAATGAATCAGACCTGGGCCCAAAGCATGGAACAGCTACTTACTATCTATGTGTTCATCAATCAGTGGTTTAATACCTTCTTCTAGGTTACTTCACTCTGTTCTCTTTTTTTTAAAGGGTTTTGTCATAGGGTACGTGCGCTCACTAGAGAGAAATCATATCCTGGGGGAATGGTCACACTACAATACCTTCTCCTCTAGGGATTTTTGGTATAAATGCACACACACATAGTGTGATTTTCAAGTCACCAGGTCTGGGACTCGAACTACTATTGCCCATGTGAAAGTCCAGCACTATTTTTGTTTTGTTTTGTTTTTTTTTGTTTTTTTGGGGGGTTTTTTGAGAGATTTTTTGCTATAGGGTGCATGGTCACCAGAGAAAGAGAGAGAAAGAGAGAGAGGGATGGTCACGCCACAATCCCTCCTCCTCCATTCTCCTCTTGGGATTTTAGGCACTCATGCACATGTACCCGGCATGAGTTTGAAGCTTCTGGGTCTTGGACTTGAACCGTAGTTGGCCACGTGGGAGTCCAGTATCTTAACCACTATGCCACCTCCTGGCCCCAGAGAGAGAGGAGAGAGAGTCCAGCATCTTAACCACCATGCCATCTGCTGGCCCCAATTACTTCACTCTTAAACGAGGATAATAACTACCTCTAGGTTGTTCTACCTATCAAATAAGAACAGGTAAAGTATCTGGTATGGTATCTGGCACTCAGTAAATGAAAGCAATGGAAGTTTTTAAAAGCTCTGTACCCACCTGGTATGATTTTTTTACCAGATGATCACACCCACTCTAATAGTTCAGGAATGAAATTTTACTGCGTTTAAACTTAGCTCAGATACCTACATGTTTTTAAATAAAGCCAACAGCCTCTGAGAACCCGTCTAGTCTCTGTTTCTGCTATTCTGTAATGGGAGCAGGGGACAGGGGCAATTAGGAAAAAAATTTTAAAAACTGAACCGAATATGCCTAAGAACAAGCTATGTTTATGATTTTCTAACTTTTCCTTGATGGTGTACTGAAAGACCTGGACAGAAATTATAGCATATCCAGCTCTCTGTTGTTAAAATACAGCCTCTACTTGGGACACTTAATCCTACTTTTGAATGTTCTGCTTGTGCACTGCATGGAGCGTGCTTTGGAAACAAGTTACTATGCATTAATATGAGAAGCAAGAGGAAGGAAATAGCCACCTTTTAAACTTCTCAGTTCTATAAAGTTAACTACATGGAAATCTCTTCATTCTTCAGGGTTTCTGGATCTTCATCTTGGACATAAAAATACTAATATGTGCCTATCTAAATTGCTATGTATTAAATATGGTATCTCTAGCAGCATTTAATCAGTTGAGGAAATCAAATGACGAAAATCATCTAGCCATTATCTTTGCAGGGGTGACATGATACAACGAAGAAAGTGTACATCTAAAAAGAGAGATCTGATCCCAGTTCTTCCACTAACTCGTCCTACTATCTTGCCCATTCATTTACTTCCTTTTGTTAAAGAATTATTTAATTTTACTTATTATTATTGTTTCAATTTGACCAGAGAGAGACAGAGAAAGAGTGAGAGGGAGAGTGAGAAAGCAAGCCACCAGGTCTAGGACTCAAACCCTGGTCAACCATGTGGGCGTCCCGCTACCCACTGGCCCCTTATCTATTTCCTACATGCTTACTGTATACCACCTATTAGACACCTGCTACTGAACCTGGCATTAGATACAAAATGAAGATATAATTTGGGACTAGGTGGTGGCACAGTGGTAAAACACAACACTTTTCGAGGCAGTCCCAGATGGGAAAGTTGCTGGTTCAAATCCAGAGACCTCCCTGAGTACACCAGGCATTACACAGAGACCAGAGTCCACAGGGCTGCCAGGAAATAGCTGCAATAATCCAGCCCTTTAGAGATGCCGATCTGAGCATGGATTATGGCAATGGAGACAGAAAGGTAGCCGAGGATACCAGAGTTATTTCACAGAACAACTCAAAAGAGTCTAGTGACTGAATAGGGTGGATGAAAGAAAGAAATCAATCAAACCAGAATACAAAATCTGAAGCCTGAATAAATGGAGGAAAACTAAAATGTGGAAAATTAGAAAGGAAAAGCAAACCCAATGAGAAAAATGAAAGAGTTTCTTATAAAGGATAATAATTTGGAAATGGGTCAGCAGGTAGCATGGTGGTTAAGGTGCCAGATTTCCACATGGCTGACCATGGTTCAAGTCCTAGACCCAACAGCTTGAAAATCACAACAGATAAATAAATTTAATTTAAAAAAAATAAAATAAAAAAAGAGAGAAAGGAGAAGAAGAGATAAATAAATAAATAATTTGGAAATAACAATTTCCATGGATAAATGATCAGAAACTACAGAGACATAGTGAACTCGAATTTTGAGTAACAAGCTGCACTACCGATGACAACAAAGTGATATATTTGTTAGTTTGTTTGTTTTTAAAGAAAGAGAAATGGTATATTTCAACAGAACATCTAATGATCTGCTTCTACAAAAGCTTCATTGACTTGCTCGGCAAGTATTTACTGAATTATTTCCTCTATGCCAGGCACAGTAGGAAGCACCAGGAATAAACTGGTAATGAAGACAGACACTGTCCCTGTCCTCACACACCTCACAGCTTAGCAGGAAAGAGAGATGAGCAAATGTACAATCCAAATATAATGGCACAGGGTCAGGATTTCCAGTTTCAGGACAACTCCTCATTCTGACATGAGAAAGCAGGTGAATGGACGTCCCATTCACCTCACTAAGGAACACAACAAGAAGTTTTGTGAGGGGGGGGAAGGGGGATTGTGTTGAGTTTGGGCCATTCAGAGTATATGTGTCTCTGAAAGATCTAAACAATATGACACAAGTTTAGATATAAGAAAATCTTGATTGGAGATGATGATATGGGATGGACTGAATCATCCAGACAAAATACAAGAAGAGAAAAAGGCCCAAGTGGAAGACTGAGAACAATAGCTTAGGGCTCTACTGAAACTTTTGCCCTAGAACCCAATAGCATTCTAGACTTTGAAAACCCTAAGTGAGCTTTGCAAATAGCCATCCTACTCACTTAGGTAAAATAAGAAATCATGATGGGCAATTAAAAAAAAAAAAAAAGGTTCATCCAACTACCTGAGCATATTTTCAGACATAATGAGAATACTTTTAAAAATGCAGTATTTATTTGCATGATTGCTCCTAAAATAGCTACCTGATGAAGTAGAGCCTGTGCTCTTACATTGGTTTAGACCTTTTAAGTGTCAGCCAAGTTTAAACAGAGTCAGTTGTACAAGTATCTCTGCTAAGCATCAGCAAGCCCTGGACCCGCTCTGGCTCTGAGCTCTGATGAAGCCCAGATGCCACTGGGCTGTTAAGGAGAGAAGGTGAGACCCTTCTTAAACACTAAACCTGAGCAGAATGCACACGTTTCCCCAGATCTGCTCCAAGGTTTGAAACAACAGAGGATGTTTTTCTTCTGCCTTAAGTCCCTCTGAGCATGATCACAATGATAGTAACACCCCACAAGTAGGAAGTAGACTGAGTATTGCCAGTGCTACTTCCCCAGGGGAGGACCGAGAGGGGCCCTGTGGAAATCACTGTCCCTAAAGTTAAGGCTACTTTAGGACAGACACAGTAACAATGGGATCCTAAAGGACATCATTCACTCATGGGAAAATACTCACTAAGCAAAATCTTTGCTAAACTCTGAGACTATAAATGTGACTAAAGCCTAAACCTCAGTCCTAAAGAGGCATGTGCTCTAATAAGGAGAAAAGACGTAACACAAATTACTCTGACTGTGAGACAGGAAAGAGGGCACCCCGGATGACATGTTCACTAGCCCTGGTGGGGGAGATGGTGGTGGAAAATTCCCAGCTTCATAGAAGAAACCATTTAAACTGAAATTGACTTGTCAGGGGAAAGAAAGGGTCAACATATCCTTATTACAAATCTAAAAAGAAATAGTAATAATAAATTTTCAAACTTTTAACAAAACAAAAGTTTAAACTCCCTGTATCCCCTGGTGAAGACAAATTTGCAGTTCTGTTTAGGTTTACTTCTCAAGAATCTAAAACATGGCTAGGAAGAACTATGCTTGGATTTGAATTTTCCAGTATTAAAACTCTCAAAAGCTCAAGAACTGTGCTAAGGAGACAGAATCCTCCAAATTCATACCAGAAAACATGGCATTTTCCCAGAGTATTCTCTGGCTTCAATGAAGAGAGAGAATGTAGACCACACTGCAGCAGCAGGATTTATAAATATGAATTACAGGATAAGATGATTTTCCAAACATCTGTCAAAAATTAATTTGATCCAAGAGAAAAGGGGAGGGGGGAGGTGAAGAGACTCGGAGGGAAGCCAAATATAATGACTAATGGGTGGAACTATTGTGGACTTTGGTGGGTTGGTAGCCTCATGGGCATTGCATGCCCATTCTATAATAATAAATACCCAAAGTCATATAAACTAAGCACACTATACCATTCAAAGTGTTCATGAAATTGACCAGTGCACATCATTAGCTAAATGTAAAGATGGTATATTGCTTTGTTTTTATTTTTTGTTTTGTTTTGTTTTGTTTTTATGCCAGAGAGAATGTGGGCATGAGAGAGAGAGAGAGAGAGCACTCCCAAGAGGGCCTGGTCATGCCTTAATCCTTTTTCTTCCAGCTTTCCATCCCATTGGATCCCAGCATGAGCACACGCACCCAGCACATTTTCAAACTGCCAGAGCCAAGACTTGAACACTAGTCAGCCATGTGGAATCCAGCATCCTTTGCATAGAGCTTAACCGCTGGGGTGGGGGGGAGCGGGGGCTGGCCCAAAACATGTTACTTTGACATGCTATTGGAAATAGAATTAAATATAGAGATGCCATGTGGCAACAGTAGGCAAGAGAACAGTCTTCAAATGAATCAGACCTGGGCCCAAAGCATGGAACAGCTACTTACTATCTATGTGTTCATCAATCAGTGGTTTAATACCTTCTTCTAGGTTACTTCACTCTGTTCTCTTTTTTTTAAAGGGTTTTGTCATAGGGTACGTGCGCTCACTAGAGAGAAATCATATCCTGGGGGAATGGTCACACTACAATACCTTCTCCTCTAGGGATTTTTGGTATAAATGCACACACACATAGTGTGATTTTCAAGTCACCAGGTCTGGGACTCGAACTACTATTGCCCATGTGAAAGTCCAGCACTATTTTTGTTTTGTTTTGTTTTTTTTTGTTTTTTTGGGGGGTTTTTTGAGAGATTTTTTGCTATAGGGTGCATGGTCACCAGAGAAAGAGAGAGAAAGAGAGAGAGGGATGGTCACGCCACAATCCCTCCTCCTCCATTCTCCTCTTGGGATTTTAGGCACTCATGCACATGTACCCGGCATGAGTTTGAAGCTTCTGGGTCTTGGACTTGAACCGTAGTTGGCCACGTGGGAGTCCAGTATCTTAACCACTATGCCACCTCCTGGCCCCAGAGAGAGAGGAGAGAGAGTCCAGCATCTTAACCACCATGCCATCTGCTGGCCCCAATTACTTCACTCTTAAACGAGGATAATAACTACCTCTAGGTTGTTCTACCTATCAAATAAGAACAGGTAAAGTATCTGGTATGGTATCTGGCACTCAGTAAATGAAAGCAATGGAAGTTTTTAAAAGCTCTGTACCCACCTGGTATGATTTTTTTACCAGATGATCACACCCACTCTAATAGTTCAGGAATGAAATTTTACTGCGTTTAAACTTAGCTCAGATACCTACATGTTTTTAAATAAAGCCAACAGCCTCTGAGAACCCGTCTAGTCTCTGTTTCTGCTATTCTGTAATGGGAGCAGGGGACAGGGGCAATTAGGAAAAAAATTTTAAAAACTGAACCGAATATGCCTAAGAACAAGCTATGTTTATGATTTTCTAACTTTTCCTTGATGGTGTACTGAAAGACCTGGACAGAAATTATAGCATATCCAGCTCTCTGTTGTTAAAATACAGCCTCTACTTGGGACACTTAATCCTACTTTTGAATGTTCTGCTTGTGCACTGCATGGAGCGTGCTTTGGAAACAAGTTACTATGCATTAATATGAGAAGCAAGAGGAAGGAAATAGCCACCTTTTAAACTTCTCAGTTCTATAAAGTTAACTACATGGAAATCTCTTCATTCTTCAGGGTTTCTGGATCTTCATCTTGGACATAAAAATACTAATATGTGCCTATCTAAATTGCTATGTATTAAATATGGTATCTCTAGCAGCATTTAATCAGTTGAGGAAATCAAATGACGAAAATCATCTAGCCATTATCTTTGCAGGAGTGACATGATACAACGAAGAAAGTGTACATCTAAAAAGAGAGATCTGATCCCAGTTCTTCCACTAACTCGTCCTACTATCTTGCCCATTCATTTACTTCCTTTTGTTAAAGAATTATTTAATTTTACTTATTATTATTGTTTCAATTTGACCAGAGAGAGACAGAGAAAGAGTGAGAGGGAGAGTGAGAAAGCAAGCCACCAGGTCTAGGACTCAAACCATGGTCAACCATGTGGGAGTCCCGCTACCCACTGGCCCTTTATCTATTTCCTACATGCTTACTGTATACCACCTATTAGACACCTGCTACTGAACCTGGCATTAGATACAAAATGAAGATATAATTTGGGACTAGGTGGTGGCACAGTGGTAAAACACAACACTTTTCGAGGCAGTCCCAGATGGGAAAGTTGCTGGTTCAAATCCAGAGACCTCCCTGAGTACACCAGGCATGCACAGACTGAGGGTGGGTCGCAGTATCAAGGTCCTGAGGAGGATACTGTCTCTCTCTCTCTGAGTCATGGAAGAAATATACATATTTTTTAAAGTTAAGATACAGTTTATGCCATCGAGAAAGGAAGACAAATAGACCATTGCAGAATACATTTTAACTTACTGACACAGTTTCTAACAGAGGTATATCTCAAGGGCTTAAGGAACAAAGAGCAGCAGCAATTCGCCATATAGAACAGTGAAAGCGAGTCATTTAACCTCCCTGTGACTCAATTTTCTTATGAAACAAATAATGATAATAACATTGGGTCCTCGGGAAAGTCAGGATGTGTTTTTCTATGCAAAAGTGCATATTGACTTTTTAGACAACCCAATAGTTGCCCTAGGGGACAGCAGGTAGTAATGTGGTGGTTAAGGCACTAGACTCCCACATGGCTGACCATGGTTTGAGTCTTGGACCTGGTGGCTTGAAAAATCACACCAAGCATGTGTGCATATATACATGCCCAAAATCCCAGAAGAATGGAGGAGAAGGGATTGTGACTTCCTTTTCCCACTGGGAGGTGATTTCTCACTTTCCCTCTCACTGTCTCTCTCCTCTTTTTTTTTTTTAAAGAATTATTTAATTTATTTATTCATCCATTTATTTTAATTTGATCAGAGAGAGACAGAGAGGGAGAGGGAAAGTGAGAAAGCAAGCCACCAGGTCCAGGACTTGAATCATGGTTGGCCATATGGGAGTGTTCAGAGCCTTAACCACCATGACACCTGCTAGTCCCCTGTCTCTCTTTGTCTCTCTCCAACAAATAAACACACCCTATGGCAAAAACTAAAAAGTTGCCCTATCTTCCTCCAAGGCTATTGTAACAAAGAGGTAGATTTAGAGATAAATCCTTGAAGGTTAAAGGGCCATAAAAGCACACAGTGATTTTGTTATACACACTCCAATAAAAATACACAATTACTGTTGACTCTTGAACAATATGAATTTAAACTGCACAGGTGCAATTAAACATGGATTTTTTTTCAACAAATATATTGAAAAATTTTTGGAAGATTTGTGACAGTATGTCAAAACTTCACAGCCAAGAGAAATATAAACAAATTGTAAAGATGCTTATGAAATCGTAACCGCATAAAATTAACTGCAGTCCATACTGTCCTACTGTAATAATTTTGTAGTGCTGCAGCTGCAACTGAGATGAGCTCAAACATTCGACACTAACCACTTCTGCATGAGTGGTTCCTCTCTTCAGTAAATTGCGTGTCATGTAAAAACTGATCCTTGGGAACCAGCAGTTAGCGTAATGGCTATGTCGCTGGATTCCCACGTGGTCGACCGCGGTTCGCGTCCTGGACCCGGTGGCTTAGAACTCAAGCTGGGCACGTGTGCGTGCATGCCCAAGATCCCGAGAGGAGACTGGAGGAGAAGGGATTGCGGCGTGACCATCCCCCGTGGGGGATGATTTCTCGCTTTCTGTCTCTATGTCTCTCTCTGTCTGTCTGGCGAGCGCACGCACCCTATAGCGAAAACCTCTCAAAAAAAAAAAAAAAAAAAACTGATCCTTCACGGTTCTCACGTGTTTTTCAAAATGTTTAGTACAACCTTGAATAACACCTCGGGACCCATACCTAGCGCCACTAGTCGTGCAGGAAGTGCTCCCAAGAACCAGAGGAAAGTCATGATGTTACCAAAACAGGTGGCTTGCTTGCTTGGTACTGAAGAGTGAGGTATGCAGCCCGGGTGGCCCGCCATTTCAATTGTAGGCCATTCGTGGTTAAGTTTTTGAGGAATCAAAAAGCCATAAGCAGGTCAGGTGATAGCACTGTGGCAATCCAACTGAACGCACATGGCAAATGTCCTGAGTTCTCGCCCAAGAACTCCCTGAGCTCAGAACTCTCTGAGCACACGGGGCAAGCACATGCATGCCTGCGATCTAGGCCCGCCCAGGCTGGAGGGGGAACAGCAATGTGAAGACCCTGCTGGTGCAGATCTCTCTGTAGCTTTCTCTCTCATATAGAAAAAATAAATGAATAAACTTTTTAAAAAAGTCTTATGCAATTGTCAACTGCACAGGGAATTGCCACTCCTAACCCCCACACTGTTCAAGGGACAACTGAACAGGCCAAGAGAAAATTCTACTTTGGTCTAAGTTATCATCTATAGCATAAAACTTGCTTGCCATGTCAAGTTCATTAAGACATGAGGTTCCCCATATCTCAGTTTCTCTACCTATGAAGTATGAGTATTGAGCTAGATAACTCTAATATTCCCATTGACCAATTAATTTAGATTTTCTTACTTTTTTTTTTTTTGGAGAGATTTTCGCTATAGGGCGCGTGCGCTCACCAGACAGACAGAGACATAGAGACAGAAAGCGAGAAATCACTCCTCAGGGGGGAAGGCCATGCCACAATCCCTTCTCTTCCATTCTCCTCTCGGGATCTTGGGCACGCACGCACACGCGCCCAGCGTGAGTTTTAAGCCACCGGGTCCGGGACACGAACCGCGGTCGACTACGTGGGAGTCCAGCGACATAGCCATTACGCTAACTGCTGGTTCCCGATTTTCTTACTTTTTATATAAAGAACCTAAGACAAAGAAAGGTTAAGAGATTTGTTCAAGTAAGCATCACAATAAACCCAGAATTAGAATCAAGTCTTCTGTGCTGGTCCTAAGGCCTGGGAGTTAAGGAATCTGATTCTACAAGGCCAAGTACACGGCCCAAATCCCAGACCCAACAGTTTAAAAAACACTGGACATATGGGACCAGCAGTTAGCGTAATGGCTATGTCGTTGGACTCCCACGTAGTCGACCGCGGTTCGTGTCCCGGACCCGGTGGCTTAAAACTCACGCAGGGCGCGTGTGCGTGCGTGCCCAAGATCCCGAGAGGAGAATGGAGGAGAAGGGATTGCGGCGTGACCATCCCCCCTGGGGGGTGATTTCTCGCTTTCTGTCTCTATGTCTCTCTCTGTCTGTCTGGCGAGCGCACGCGCCCTACAGTAAAAATCTCTCCAAAAAAAAAAAAACACTGGACATGTGTGCATGCGTACCTAAAATCTCAACAGGGAGGGGAAGTAAATGGAGAAAAGATTGTGGCATGACCACACCCCTGGGAGGGTGCTTTTGTCCTCTCTCTGGCGAGTACACATGCCCTATGGAAAGTTAAAAAGAAAAATAAATTTGGAATTAGAATTCAGGTTTTATTTTTCTCAAAAGTGTCATGTCTTAAAAATACAAAAGAAGGAATTTTCACTTGTATAGGTTCTTAAAATAGATGCTAAGACCTGCCATTGTCCCTAAATCTTCCAGCTCAGCCTGTATACTGGGGATGATGAAATTATGTGGTTACTTTTGTGAAATTCATCACCAAATTGCTATTTCAATCTCCTGAGAATTTCTTTCATTCAACAAGATTTGATCCTTTTGACTTGATTCTAATCCTTTCATTTTATTCTATTAAAATGAGAAAGTACTGCCATCTACTGGACTCTAAAGATATTGCTGCTTTTAGAGATACCTAAAGTTTTGGAGAAAAGAATTCTCAGTAGTCTATCGCTTCTTGCACTTTTTCAATAGCAGAACTGGTTACTCTGCCAGTATACATAAGATAAATATCAAAAGTCAAGCCTAGGGGTAAAGTAAGACAGGAGAAATACTATTGCCTCAAGATTTCTATTCTTAGTTGTTGCTATTTTACCATAAACACAGCAGGCACTCTGCCCTCACTAATAAAATGTTAATAAGCACCTAGATATGCCAAGCGCTGTGCCATTGATTCAATATCACTACAGTCATATGCTTTGGAGATGCAGACCCTCTTGGCATGGATTTAGAGCCTAGGAACTAGTCGATTTATTCATTTATTTGTTTGTTTGTTTGTTTTTAAGAGAGATTTGCTGCTATAGGGTGCATACACTCACTAGAGAGACAAAGACAGAGAGAAGACGAGAAATGACCCTCCGGGGAGATGACAACGCTGCAATCCCTTCTCCTCCATTCTCCTCTTGGGATCTTGGGCATGCAAGCACAAGCGCCCAGCGTGAGTTTCAAGCCTCCAGGTCCAAAACTCAAACCACAGTCAGCCATGTGGGAGTCCAGTGACATAACCATTATGCCATCTGCTGGTCCCAGTCATTCTATTTATTATAAGTATACCAGGCTTGTAATGTACATCGGCACACTGAATCTCCAAAATAACCTAAGAAGAGGTAGGATTTGTTATTTCCATGTACAGATAAGGAGACAAACCCAGGAATGACTCCATCTGCTCAGGACTTCCTAGGTAAGCAGCAGAAATCACTGGAATTAAATCCCAATTCTTAATCACTAGTAAACATCCTCCCAGAGTAGCTGCCAGCAGACCCCCAAAAGAGCAGTTGCCAAAAGGAAAATCAGTTGAAGATAATTGTACATAGACATACCAAAGGCAAAATCTGAACTGGGATCTGGAAGGTTTTTAGCTTACTCAATAAGAAATGAGTTTTCCCTTTAAAAAGCTTTTGCCATAAGCCACATTAAACAATAAGCTTGCAGTGACTGTCACACGACTCTATTTACACAGAGACTTCCAGGGTTACAGCTACCTCATACACCTGCAAGGCACACCCTGCAGCAAACTAAACCATACCATTAAGAGAATCTTCTTACCTTCTGTTCATATGGAGCACCATAGTAGCCATCATTCAGCCCAAAAATTATTTCATTTTGGTTGCGGGCATGAATCTAAAGAGAGGAGGAGACACAACATTAGTTCTCATTCCAATTACATTTTAATATCACGAGAGAATGACCATTTTTTTTTTTTTGAGAGGTTTTTGCTACAGGGCACGTGCGCTCACCAGAAAGACAGCAAGAGATAGAAAGCAAGAAATCACCCCCGCAGGGATGGCCACACCACAATCCCTTCTCCTCCATTCTCCTCTCAGGATCTTGGGCACACATGCACATGCACCCAGCGTGAGTTTAAGCCACCAGATCCGGGACTCGCACCATGGTCAACTACATGGGAGTCCAGCGACATAGCCATTACACTAACTGCTGGTCCCAAGAATGACAATTTTAACAGAACCATTTGGAGACTGAGAAACAGGCTGGCTTTATCTAAACAAACTAATAGAAAACAAACCATTTATTAAAAGACCTGGTAATCAATTGCATATTTCCTGCTTTAGTCAACATTTCACAAAATCACCCATGAGATCACAGACACCACTGTTTGCATGTATTTTCCACAGATAGTTCTTTAGGTTGTTATAAAATGGCTATTCCTGAAAATAGGGAGTTCTGAGGCTTTGTCATACTGTATACATTCCCTGATCTCAAAGAAAACATGATCTAGTAAGTCTATAAGAGTGTGTTTTAAAAACGAGGTCCCAGGGCCAGCCCTGTAGTTTGGTAATTAAGAAAGCTTGATCCCCTATAGTTAACCGTGATTCCAATTCCAGCCCTAGCAGCTTGAGGAATATGACAGCCATGTGTATATGCATGCCCCAAATCCCAAAAAGATGGAGGAAAAGGAATTGTGGAGGGACCACACCCCACGGGGGGTAGTTTTCTCCCTCTTCACCCTGTCTCTCTGTCTCTCTCTGGCAAGCATGTACACTCTTTGGCAACTAAAAATAATAATAATAATAAAATAAATTTTAGGAAAATGAAGCCCTAGCGAAAACATAAAAGATTAATACTGTTTTCTATTTTCAAAAAGACAGTTTAAAGATGACAATACTGAGTCCCCGAAGTGAAAAATGTCTACTGAGTTACTGTCTGCATACCACTCTCTTTCAGATGCCACTGGCTGCGCTTCAGTCAGTGGTACCCCAAACCAAGCTTCATCTAAAAGGTGGGAGGAATAAAGCTTTAGAAATTGAAGAACTGAGATCAAACACAACTCTAAATAGTAGAAAGTACCTAGCTGTGAAATACGAGATTTAGTTACTTCATCAGAAAGAGTTGTGGCTTAAAAAAAACTTCCTTTGCTTCTACAGTAAAGAAAGAATATGAAGGTTCAAGTGGGAAAAGGCAAAAAAGATTGCTAGCACAGAACACTGGCTCTCTTGTTTCTCTAGCTACAGATGAAATGGCCAAAGCCAGCAGCAAACGTTCCTGTGAATACTAACATGACCTCCACATTTCCTGTCTTTACTGTGAAGGTAAAATTAACCACGCTCCTGGTTACCTGCATCTTTTCCTGAACTGAATAATAAGATTAGTCTGCAATCACAAATTCATGATCAAAAGTATAAACTAGTCTCAGGAAGTTTTCATCTTATAGGAGAAAAGAGAAGGGCCAGCAAGTGATGTAGTTAAGGCACTGGACTCCCACATGGCCGACTACGGACTGAGTCCTGGACCTGGTGGCCTGAAACTCATGCCGGGCATGTATGTGTCTACATCCAGAATCCTCAGGAAGAGAGTAAAGGAGAAGGGCATGGCTATCCCCCTGGGCCCCCAGAGGGTGATTTCTCACTTTCTGTCTGTCTCTCTGGCAAGTGCACATACATACCCTATAGCAAAAATATTTCTTAAAAAAAAAAAAAAATCGAAGGCCATCCTCAATGGTCAGAAAATCTCCCTAGCAGGTTTAGAGTTCTGTAATAGAAAGAAGCACCATCTTCCATGAAATGCAGACACTTCCAAATGAAAGATAAGCAAGTACTTAATATCACACTCTATCCAGGGAGGGCCAAGTAGTCACACACATCACAGCAGGCTCTGAGAGATCAGCCAGAAGACAGCCACCACCAAAGGAGAGGAGCAAGGCCCAAACCAGAAGTCATTATTTTCTTTCTTTCCTTTTCATTTTCTTTCCTTTTTTTTTTTTTCTGAGAGAGATTTTTGCTATAAGTTGTGTGCACTTGCCGGACAAACACAAAAAGACAGGGAGACAGAAAGCGAGAAATCACCCCCCGGGGGATAGCCACACTGCAATGCCTTTTCCCCTATTCTCCTCTCAGGATTTTGCACAGGCGTGTACACACGCCCAGTGTGAGCTTCAAGCCACCAGGTCCAGGACTCGAACCTCAGTCACCCACATGGGAATCCAGCACCTTAAGCACTATGCCACCTGCTGGTCCCAGAAGTCACTATAGTCTAACTTTTAATTAAGACCAGCTTTTAAAGCTGTAAGAGCTTAAAATGTAGTTAAGGAACATACACATTCCATTTAGTAGAATGGTGGTTAACAGAAGCTTAGGAGTGAGAGCAGAGTGGCCATACTTTGGGGAGATATTAGTCAAAGAATACAAAATTTCAGTTAGATGGGAGGAATAATTTCAAAAGATCTATTGTACAACAGTGACCACAGTTAACAAACTTAAACGTTAAAATTTTTCAAAACTAAAATGTGGTAAGTAAAATGAGGGTAAAGACTAATTTTTAACCTGAAGAAACACACAGAATTAAATTGTTTCTTTAAAAAAGAAACATACCAGGAAGTATATACTGAATAAATTTTAAGGAAACACCAAGTGTTTTTATAGACAATCAGTGACCAGCATTTTAAGGGTGACTTTACTAAGAGAACCACAGGTATCACAAAATAGAAACGGAGGGAACACATTTTAAAGTTAGCCTCCAGCACATTTATGTATTTATTTATTTATTTATTTATTAAGTTTTGCTGTAGGGTTCATGCACTCGCCAAAGAGAGACAGACAGCAAGGGAAAGGGGAGAAATCATCCCGTGGGATGGTCACGCTATAATCTTTTCTTCACCATTCTCCTCTCGGGATTTTGGGCATGCATGTACACATGCCCAATGTGTTTTTCTTTTCTTTTCTTTTTTCTTTTTTTTTTGGGGGGGGAGAGGTTTTGCTATAGGGCGCATGCGCTCGCCAGAAAGAGAAAGACAGAGAGACAGGAAGTGAGAAATCACCTCCCAGAGGGGATGGCCACGTCACAATCCCTTCTCCTCCATTCTCCTCTCAGGATCTTGGGCACGCACGCACACGCGCCCAGCATGAGTTTTAAGCCACCGGGTCCAGGACTCGAACTGCGATCGACTACATGGGAGTCCAGAGACATAGCCATTACACTAACTGCTGGTCCCCCCAGTCTGTTTTTCAGGGTTCAGGGTTCAGGACTAAAATCATGGAGCTGGCCATATGGGATCCAGCACCTTAACCTCCATACCATCTGCTGGCCCCGGGCCTGCATTTAAATCTTCACTCAACCTAACTGTGATCATGAGTAGTTTGTTAAACTTTTAGAGTCTCAATTTTCCCATCTGGAGAATAGGGCACTAATACCAACTTTCACAGGGCTGTTGTAAACGTTGATTATAACAACCTCTGTCTGGGGAGGCAAAGCAATTTCATTTCATTCGTAATTCTAAGCGACTGCCAGTCGTGTTCTGAACACTGTGTCAAGGAAGTGTTATGGAGCGACTTTTGAGCTCTGCAGGAAGAACTTTGCGGTCAGTCAGCACCTCGGTCAGGGGTGTGGCAGAGCTGGAGGACAGGGAGAACGTCCCTGTTTGTCCTCCCATTGCTCAGTCAGCAACAGCTCTTCTTCATCTGGAATAACCAACTCTACTGTCAAGAGAGTGTTTAGTGGTGGATTCCTTATTCCAACTTAATTTTCAGATTCTAGAAGAGAATATCCAATAAAACAGAGAAATAGAATGCTAATGAGAATGTGTGTACTCCCCCTCCCCAATCCTCTTAAATTAGTAGCTTAGGGTGCTTCTTAGTAAGTTTCTCTAGTTACAGGTATTTTTTAAACCAGACAATGACTCAAACATAACAACATAACAAAGTAACATAAGTAAATAAAGATCTCTCTTGGTAACGTAAGAAAACAATCATAAAAGTCTCTCTTTCTAATAGGAAGAGTCAACAGAAAGGTGGACAAGTTAATTTGGAGATGACAACTTCTTGAAAGGCAGTCTCAAAATTACCTGCTGGCCCAAGTATTTCAGCCCATCTAAACAGACTTTCCATTCAATCAACAGCTGGTAGACGTCCTCCTTTCCACCCCATATCTTCACCACAAAACTAGACACAGATGTATCCAGGCGGTCCGGCATTATTCCAAAATCGAGACTCCGCCACGTTGGGTTCTGTCGGTAAGAATTACAACATGCTTTAGGAAGACTCACACTTGTGTACAATTATTTCAGTTAGGTGGGAAATCATTTTGTTTTAAAAACCAAAGACCTATATATACATTACATTGTAAACTTATGTGAACCAAGAAGACCTTCCGGTTAACATGAAGTGGGTAATAATGGTGCTGTGAATGTCTATGCTTACTTGTGATAGTCATTAGAAAGGCACATCCCATCTCTCATTGACATGCTTCATACAGTAATTTATTCACTTAGTACATGATTAAGAGCCAAGATATAAACAATGCCCTCCAAGAGTCTCCAAGTTATTGTTGGATTCAGAGTTCTAGTAAAATCATTACACTGGGGATCAGCAGTTGGCGTAATGGCTATGTCGCAGGACTCCCATGTAGTCGACCGCGGTTCTAGTCCTGGAACCAGTGGCTTAAACTCACACCAGGTGCATGTGCATGCGTGCCCAAGATCTTGAGAGGAGAATGGAGGAGAACAGATTGTGGCGTGGCCATCCCCCCTGTGGGTGATTTCTCGCTTTCTGTCTCTCTCTCTCTCTTTCTGGCGAGCGCACATGCCCTATAGCAAAAACCTGTCCAAAATAACAATAATAATTACACTGAAAATTTCATGAAAAATTCAATAACAGAACTATGCAAAAGGTTACACAATAGCACAGGAAGGAATAATAAAGTTCAGGAGCCAGGAAGACTTCCAGAGTCAGTGAAACTTGGATTTTAAAGGACAAGGAGGATTTTATCAGGTTAAAACAAGGCATTCCAGACAAAGGGAGCACAATATACGAGACTCGCAGATGTGAGAAGGAGCGAGGTGTGATAGGATTGTGGGGAGGGACTCAGAACACTGCTGGAAGCACAAGAGGCCAAAGGCCAAGGCACAGATCAAGAACAAGGTGTGGGGGTTAGGGCGCTGGATTCGCACATGGCCAATTGCGGTTTGAGTCCTGGACTTGGCAGCTAGCTCTCTCTCTCTCTCTCTCTCTCTCTCTCTCTCTCTCCCCTCTCTGGTGAGCATATGTGCCTTATAGCAAATTAAATAATAATAATAATAATTAATAAAATCAATTCTTTAAAAAAGAGAGAAAACAAAGAACTAAGCTGAAAGCTCTCTCTTTAAGCCTCCCCAAGGAAGCAAGGCCTTACTCTGTACAAGATGTGGGGCCACTGAAAGGTTTTAACATCTAGAATAATGAGGTCAACTTTATGTCTGAAAGTATACTACTTTTCATTAAAAGAACCATCTAGGGGCTGGCAGGTGGCATAGTGGTTAAGATGCTGGATTCCCACATGGCTGACCATAGTTCGAGTCCCAGGCTTGGCAGTTTGCTTTTTCACTCTCTCTTTGTCTCTCTCTGGTCAAACTGAATAATTGTAAAATATAAAATAAAATAAATAATTCTTTAAAAAAAAAAAAAAGAACCATCTAGAGGCCAGCAGGTAGCATGGAGGTTAGGTGCTAGACACACCCCCCACACACAAACATCTGTGTAGTTTGAGTCCCTGACCTGGTGGCCTCAAAATCACAGCAGGTGTGTGTGCGTGCATGCCCAAAATCCCAAGAGGACAATGGAGGAGAAGGGTCCAAGGCGTGGCTATTCCCCCAGGGGCTGATTCTCACTTTCCCTCTCTCTCTGTCTCTCTTTGGCAAGCACATGTGCCCTAAAGCAAAAACTAAAACAAAAAGAAACACCTAGTGAGTCATCTGGAAAGCCATGACTCATTTTTGCATAGAAAAACACGTCATGACTTTCCCAATGACCTAATACACAGTTGAATCTCTGAAAAGTTAAAATGTTAGAAGGCTTTCAACAGCATCAGCAGAAGTGGCCTACGATGCATCCCTTATTTTCACTTACTTCCCTTTGTATAAAAAGTTAGGGCTTTCATTACTGAATGTAAATATAACTGATCTCATTAAGTGAGCAATTTTCATATGTAAATCAAAGGATCTTCATGAAAGGGCAATGTGCCTGGTGTGGGGGTGATTTGTTTCCTGACCCGTGTTCAGGGGAGCAGATAGGGCAGTGTTTGTTTTGTTTGAGAGGCTCTAATGAAATATTTGGGGCAGTTGTTGTTGAAGCATCAGAGGGGACAGGACTTCCAGTTTCATAGCACTGACATCTGATATATCATTTGCATTTATGTCTGAACATTTGCATTGTCTGGTTTCCCCGCCACTAAAATAAAAGCTCTGATATCCTAGAACACTGTCTGACTTGTTCACGGTGCCAAAGCTTGAAAAGTAAGATGCATCATTATTTTCTGTATGACTAAAAAAAGAAGAATTGATTTTAGAATGCATCTCATTTTCAGAGATGTAAAATGGTGAAAACCACGTGCACTTTACAATCAATGGAACACAGAAGCTGTGTCTTGTCTAAGGTCACCTAGTGAAAACAGCTCCAGATTTTGAATCCAGGTTTCTAGAATTTACCTCGTGTTATTTTCGTGCATTTGTTTGTTCTCTTGTGTTGTTTTTTCCCCCCACAAACCACACAAGCCAGAATTTAGAACAAATGGGACCTTACAGTTTGTTCATAATTTCCTTCTTCAGCTCCTACAGCCAGGGAAAGAAACAGGAAGCAAAAACTCTGGCCCTCTACCTGTGCCCCATTCCAAAGAAAGGATTGGGCTGACTTAACAGAACTCAAAACTGCCCTTGCTGTTTCATCATCACACTTTACAGCTGGCCAGGGCTGCAAATAAGTGACTCAACACTACATAAAGGCTAAAATATTACTTTAAGAATGAAGCACTCACGGCCAACTTTGTAATGCATCAGTAACACATTGTTCCAAACAGCCCAGACCCCATAGGTTCAAATCCTGAGCCTGGCCAGCCTGAAACACATAAGGCATATTATGCCTGAGTGCCCAGGTCTGACGAAGGGGGCACAAAAAAAAAAAAAAAAAGAAGAAGAAGAAGAAGAAGCATTCATGCAGACTAGCTAAGAAGGAACTGGTTCACCAGTTTACACAACACTCTATCTAGGACTTTGAGAAATTCATGCAGCTCTGGGTAGAGCCCTCTAGTTCTGGAGCTGAGCCATGCCACTCCCCAAGGTCTGAGTGTGCTTCCCCAAGCCAGCAATCCTTGGTGGGCCATGGACCAGGGTGCCAAGCATTATACGTGATTTTCAGACAGAAGTATAAACACGGAAGCTACATGTGACACAGAGACAAAATGAGAGTGTCCTCTGGTTTACGTGCCCTACAAATGCTGGAACTAAAAGGGACATTTGGACTTGTACAGTCCAAGTCAAGTTTTAATTGTGGAAGCTGGGGCTTCCTCCATACCCCTTCTTTTCCTGGTTAACGATTCTCTGACCACCAGGTTTCAGTTCAAACATCTCTTCCTCAAAAGCCTTCCCTGACCTCCCCTTAGCTATCAGGCTCCACTGCCTGCCACACCCAGGAAGTGGGTCTTTTCTGCTATTGTTTTCCCTGGGCACACAGAAAGTACTTACAACTCTGCTGAGTCAGTAAGCGGCCCTTCTAATCTAGCAGCCCCTGAAGGATGAGTCTAATAGAACAACCGATATGCCTTATGATAGGCCTAAATTGTTGAGAAGAGGTGGAATAATTTTTCTTTATTTAAGAAAGGGAGAGAAGGGAAACAGCAACAAAAAGGAATATGGATACCAAAACATCAAATGGTAACAATTTTTTTTTGGGGGGGGGGTTCGCTATAGGGCGCGTGCGCTCACCAGACAGACAGAGAGAGACATAGAGACAGAAAGCGAAAAATCCCCCCCCAGGGGGCCTGGCCACACTGCAATCCCTTCTCCTCCATTCTCCTCTCGGGATCTTGGGCACGCACGCACACGCGCCTGGCATGAGTTTTAAGCCACTGGGTCCGGAACGCGAACCGCGGTCGACTACGTGGGAGTCCAGCGATATAGCCATTACGCTAACTGCTGGTTCCCGTAACATTTTACTTAAGTGGAATTCAACAGACTACCAACTCCCTATATCCTTAAATATCCAAAACAGAAAGCATGATAAAAGGGGCTGCTTTTCTTTTTCTGAGATTTATTTACTTAGTTTTATTTATCATTATTATTTTTTTAAATTTTCTACAAGGCACATGCACCCACCAGAGAGAAACAGAGAGAGAGAAAGTGAGACAGCAAGCTGCCAGGTCTGGGACTTAAAAATCACAATTTGCCATGTGGGAGTCCAATGCCTTAAACACCATGCCACCTGCTACCGCCTAAAGGGGCTTCTTAACTATCAAGTTAGATAAAATATATCCTGTAAACTTAAAAGTCTCAAAAGCTGGCACAGGATCTGCATATTCATTTACGATAGCACATTCACACTAGAGGGGGAGAAAGCACACTCAAGCACACCCCTTTCTGCAGCCTTCTAGATCTTCAGGATCCCAGGTGCTGGTTTGCATGCACACACGCACCCTGCAGTCTTCAGGCTGACCTAGAGCTCCAGGCCCAAGGCACCATGTGGCTTCCAGCCTGGCACAGTCCGCATTGCTGCTGCACCACTGTGGCTGATCTAGATCTGCTTATTCTTAATTGGGATTAACTGGCACACTTTTCCAGAAAACACACTTCCTAAAAAAAGACATCTAAACAGCCAATAAACAGTTGAAAAGATGCTCAACTAGAACTGTCTACAGTGAAGTAAGAATTAAAATCACAATATAATACCACTATTTCACCAGAATGCCAAAATTTAGAAGACCGATAATAATGTTATGCTTGGGCAAGAATGTGTAGCAACAAAATCCTTACACTGCTAGGAAGGGAAAGAAAGTAATTTCTTTTTTTGTTGTTGTTGTTTTCTTTCCTTTTCTTTATTTTTAAGAAATCTCATTTTATTATGTCTTGTTTTGGTTTTGTTTTTAACTTGCCGAGGGCATGTGTGCTCACTCAGAGTGATACAGGAGTTAAGAAAGCAGTCCCTACGGGGGATGGTCATGCTCTAATCCCCTTCTTTTTTTCTCGTCCTTCAGAGATTTTAGGCACACATGTACATGCACCTGGCATATTATTAAACCACTGAATCCACGACTTGAACCGCAAAGCTAGCCATGTGGGATCATCACCATGCCAATGGCCAGCCCTCTTTTTTTTCCTATGATTTATTTATTAATTTCCTTAAGTGAGAGAGAGAGAAGCATTTCCAACTGGGTCCTCAAATCACAATCCATCCCTAGTCTCCACTGGCCATCCCTAGTCTCATGGGCACACAGGGAAGTCCTGGGATATGAACTCAGGACCTTTTATCCATGTGGGTCCAGTTGCATGACTGCTCTGCCACTGTCTGGTCCTGGGATATAACTAACATAAACACTCTGGAACACTGTTTGGCAGTATCTAGTATAGCTAAATACAACCAACAGCCCAGCACAGATTCCACCCCAAGTATACATCTCAGAGAGACGCATATGTATGTTCATCAAAGGATATTCTCATGAGAATAAAGAACGACTACATGCAACAACACGGGACGAATCCCACAAGTGTTGTGCTGAGCCTAAGAGTACACGCCACATGAAGCTTGACACCAGGCAGATCCAATCTATGGTGTTAGACGCCAGAAGCGTGGTTCTCTTTGGGAAGGGTAGTGACCGGCAGGAGAACACAAGAAGTGCTAATCACACTCTGTTTCTTGACCTAGCTACACTATTCTGTTCTCTTTGAAAGGTAATCAGGCCATATTTGTACACTTTATTATTTGTGTGCCTTGTCTCAATAGAAAGGAATGAGTTTTATAAAGGAACTAAAAATTTTTTTTAATTTAATTAGGGAGAGATATGGAGAAAGAAGAAAAGTGAGAAAGCATGCCTCCAGATCCAGGAGTTGAACTGTGGTCAGTCACGTGGAAGTCCAGTGCCTTAACCACCTCGCCACCTGCTGGCCTCAAAAAGTAATAAACTTTACTTTTTTGCGGAACCAGCAGTTGGTGTAATGGCTATGTCGTAGTCGACTGCGGTTTGAGTCTCGGACTCAGTGCCTTAAACTCACACCGGGCACATTTGCATGCATGCCTGAGATCCTGAGAGGAGAATGGAGAAGGGATTGCAGCGTGGCCATCCCCCCTGAGGGGGTGATTTCTCGCTTTCTGTCTATCTCTCTCTGTCTTTCTGGCAAGCGCATGAACCCCACAGCAAAAACTTCTCAAAAAAAAAAAAAAAAAAAAAAAAAAAGAATTTTTGCCAAAGGGCACATGTGCTGGCCAGAGAGACAGAGAGAGGGAAAGTGAAAAATCGCCCCAGCCACACAGCAATCCCTTCTCTACCATTTTCCTAAATTTGGGGCCTGCTGCACGCAACCGATATTATTTTCAAGAGTCCAAGTTTAGGACTCGAATTGTAGAGTTGGTCTTGTGGAACGCACTTGCCTTAACCATCATGTCAAAGGCTAGTGCTGAATTTTTTTTTAAAAAGGTCCCCAAAATGGAAAAAACAGGAAGTACCTGCAGAGATAAAACACGTGAAGTCATCTCTTCCTGATGTGATTTTAGGATCTAACATCTACAAGATAAGATGGGAGCTGAAAGACCATCCTTACCCTCAAATTATACCCTGAGATTACGCTGCTGTGTGAAAGATCCTCTCTTAGTAAAAGAACATGAAGTAGCATAATATCAAACTCTCACTTTAAGAGTGCTTCAAGTATCAGGATAAAAGGTATGAAATAAACACCCCTTTTGAACGTGAGAAAAGGAAAGACTGGATGAATGTATTTGATGGGTCATATTCCATGGCAGGTAAGAAGAGGATGCTTTTAGGGGGTTGTGGTATTAAAATATTCTTACATTTTTCATTCTGAAATAATCTTCTCTGGAGGAGAGGGGAGTTTTCTGCAGTTATTTATTGGGTTTCCTTTCTCAGGCAATACAACATTAATACAGTAGAGCTATTGTTAATCTTCTCATTACAAAGGCTCTCCTTTATGCTTTTACAAAGTAGTTGCCAGACTGTGAGCAGTAATTCCTAAACTGGTACATTCAGAGAGAGGCAGATACAGCCTGCCACACATTCAAAGACTTCACTGCTCAAGATTTACACTGTATAGGCCCAGATGATTATTATTTCTATTTAATCAATATATAGCAGACTTTTCTAGATACAACAAATTATTCAACTACCTGCATCATCTAGGGAACTATACTGAAAGTACAGTAGCCAAAAATCAGGATATATATATAGCTTTGAAAAGCCCACTGCTTACTTACTACCCATAAAAATCATCATTTGTTACCATTGTTTATTACTTTAATAGTGCTCGACAACAAATGTACAGTCACAAAGAACATGACTAAGAATTCTGGTTCCAGCAGGTGGTGTGCTGGTTGAGGGGTATTGGGCTCCCACATGGCCGACCGTGGTTTGTATCCCGGATCTAGAGGCTTGTTTTCTTCACATCCCTCCCCCTCCTGCCTCTCTCTGTCTCTCTCTGGTCAAATTAAAAAAAATAATAACAATAAGCAAAATTAAATAAATAATTATTTAAAAATAATTCATAAAAGCTATTCTAATTTTTTTCTTAAAATATATAAGATATCTTACTAGCACTGTATTCTGATTTTATAATTAGTAGTGACCCAATAAACTTTCCCTTGTCTCATTCACCTCTATTCTGACTTCAAGGCTTAAATTAGGAATTATTTATTGTTAGGAATCTTTCCTACCTACTCCTTCCGAACTGAGTTAAATAACGTTCTTATATGTTTCCTGTGGCATTCTGTTCTAGCCTACTACTCTAACTGCATGTGTTGACTCTCTTAGTCTCCCTCCAAATCATGCAGTTAATCTACAAGAAAGGTTGGAAAAACCTTAAAGATAATGCAGTTTAATGCAGGTAACATAACTTGACATAAGCGACAGACACACAGACACAGACTAAATATTAATTCATTCGGTCACAATGCAACCAAAACATAAACTTGGTTTGAGAATCTCTCAGGCCAGTAACTCAGAAATTAATTGTACTATTTAAGTTTATTCCCCCAAATTTAAAGAGCTCAGACGGTCACAAAATCAACAGAGGTTTATGGGTTCGATACATTACATGTCACATCCTTTCCCTAAAAACGTGTCCTATAACTTTGTTTATTCAGCTACAAGGTCCATCATGGGTCACTTTTGGACTCCTCGTAGACATTTAATCAGCCAAAAGATGTGATATCAGGAAGGCTGTGAAAAAGCAGGACTCCTGAACATTGGCATTCCCAGTCATTAGCTGTGTGACTTTGATCAAATTCTCACCCTGTCTGAACCAGCTTCCTTAACCATAAAAACAGGCTCTCTTACCTATAGCACTATTATCACGAAGAGAAATGATGTATATGCTACGTCTAACACCTTAAATTATTGATGGGTACTTAAGGATTGATGCTACTCCTTTACTAAATGTATTTATGTTACAGAGAAATTTCAAAATACACACAAATTATTAGGTCGCCAGAAAAAGTCATAACGTGTTTTTCTGTTTTTCTACGCAAAAATGTGTCATGACTTTTCTGACAACCCAATAGCTCTCACTGTTCTTCTACCGTGAGACTTTGTGTGTGTGTGTGTGTGTGTGTGTATGCATGCCCAAAGTCCTGAGAGGAGAATGGAGGAGATGGGAATTGCACCGTGGCCATCTCTCGGGGGCACGGGGTCAGGTGAGATTTCTTGCTTTCTGTCTCTCTCTCCCACGAGCACACACATCCTATAGCAAAAACCTCTCTACGAAAAAAGAAAAAATTAAAAAATGAATACTGCACTCACCACTGATTATTCTAAGCTGAATCTGAGAAGAAGCTACAACTCTGGCATGTAACTTGGAGATACAACTCCACCACCTACCTTGTCAAAGGGGGAATGTTATCTACTCCCTGCAATAGACCTTTATTGAACTTCTCTGGGTAAAGCATTATGCTAGGAACTACAGAAAGTAGAAAAGTAACTGAGTTAAGGGTCCCTGTTCCCCAGGCGCTCCTGATTTTGCATTATCTATAACTGTGCATCCTTTCCAAAATCTCATTCTCACACTACCCAGCCCCTGACTACCATCTCCTCTCTCCAGCTCATTCTGTCTTCTGCCCTGATCCTCAAGTCCCTGGCCCATCTCTCTCTCATACTTGCCTAGCAAATCCACGATCTACCCCTGCTTACTCCACTCCCGCCTTCCAGCTTCTTAGCCAATCCCGAAAAGCTGAAGGGTATTCCTCCGGTCTTCGTATTTTCCCTTTCCTTGTCCTGGAACAGTGTCCCTCATGCAGATGCGTAGCTCGTTCCCACACTTCTTTCGGGTGTCTGATCAGATGATATTATCTATGTGACTGCCACGAAAAACAGCAACCATCCCTGCCTGCCAGATACTCCCTATGCTACTTAATTTTACTGTGTTGTATTTATTCTACTCTAACATATTCCAACATACCAATTCTAACATGCACTTTTCTTTCTCACTGTAAGATGAATTCTGGGGGCAGGTGGTGGTGCAGTGGTAATGCAACTGGACCCATGTGGGAAAAGTCCTGTGTTCCTGTCCCAGTACTCCCTGAGTATGCTGGGCACAGTTATGCATGCTCGTGATCTGGCCCAGCTGAGACAGGAGTAGATCATCACATAAAGACCCTGCTGAGGGCGCCTATCGCTCTCTCAAGAAATATACCTAAAAAGATCAATTCTGGTTTCAGAAATAATAAAATCCACGAAGTCCTACAACCTTTGACCACCAGGTGGCAGTCATCAGGTGTCTCATCCTTTCCAAAATCTCATTCTCACACTACCCAGCCCCTGACTACCATCTCCTCTCTCCAGCTCATTCTGTCTTCTGCCCTGATCCTCAAGTCCCTGGCCCATCTCTCTCTCATACTTGCCTAGCAAATCCACGATCTACCCCTGCTTACTCCACTCCCGCCTTCCAGCTTCTTAGCCAATCCCGAAAAGCTGAAGGGTATTCCTCCGGTCTTCGTATTTTCCCTTTCCTTGTCCTGGAACAGTGTCCCTCATGCAGATGCGTAGCTCGTTCCCACACTTCTTTCGGGTGTCTGATCAGATGATATTATCTATGTGACTGCCACGAAAAACAGCAACCATCCCTGCCTGCCAGATACTCCCTATGCTACTTAATTTTACTGTGTTGTATTTATTCTACTCTAACATATTCCAACATACCAATTCTAACATGCACTTTTCTTTCTCACTGTAAGATGAATTCTGGGGGCAGGTGGTGGTGCAGTGGTAATGCAACTGGACCCATGTGGGAAAAGTCCTGTGTTCCTGTCCCAGTACTCCCTGAGTATGCTGGGCACAGTTATGCATGCTCGTGATCTGGCCCAGCTGAGACAGGAGTAGATCATCACATAAAGACCCTGCTGAGGGCGCCTATCGCTCTCTCAAGAAATATACCTAAAAAGATCAATTCTGGTTTCAGAAATAATAAAATCCACGAAGTCCTACAACCTTTGACCACCAGGTGGCAGTCATCAGGTGTCTACAGTCTACGTGCACACAAAAATACCAGTTTTAGACACACCAATAGCAATAAATGTGCTGTCTTTAAAGTATCTCTGTTGAGGGCCAGCCCACGGCCTAGTGGCTAAGACACCTGCATCCCACGAGGCTGATCATATGACTCAAATCCCAGACTGGACCACTTAAGAAATGCCGGATTTGCGTGGGTTGTGTGCCCAAAATCCTGAACAGAAGAAGACAGGAAAGAGAAGGGAACAGTGTAACCACGCCCTTTAGGGAGGTGTTTTCTCCCTCTTCCTCTCCCTCTTCTGTCTCTCTCTAGATTTAGATGAAAACAAAACCAAAAAACCCTCTATATGATATCCACTAATTTCAATTCAAAAGATTTTTTTTAACAAAAATCAAATGTTCACAACAGTGTAGAGAAGACAGAACACTCAGCCTGAGAGTGTAAATGAAACGTTAATTGTGGAAAACTAGCAGCTTAAGCCGTCATATGTATATGCCTAGCATTCCACCCCTAGATAACGGAAATGCATAGACCAAAGATGCATGTGAGTGTTTACAGCAGCACTATTCATATTCGCTCGAAACTAGAAACTAACCACCCATCAACAAAAAAGGTGAAATTCTGTTATTTTACACAATGAAAGACTATGCAGTACAGTCTTTTATTCCACAATGTAAATGAATACATCCTATGTATAATTGAATCTTACAAAGTTGAGACATGGAAGTCATACGCAAAGAAGTGTATTAGCTATATGGGTTTTTTTTTAAATATAATGCTCAAAAACAGGTGGACGTAACCTGTGGTGGTAAAAGTCAGGAGAGTACTAGTACTCTGAACAGGGCTCAAGGGGACTTCTGCGACACTAAAAATATTCTATTTCTGTATATGAATGCTGGTTATATGGTGCATTCAATTTGATGAAATTTACCAAGCTGTATACTTCTGACCTGTGAACTCTGCTGTGTGTGTGTATGTATATGTCAACTATCATAAAATGTATTAAATTCTGGGTAAACTAAAAGGCACAGGAACACAGCAATGAGGCATGAATCTGGCATTAGAGAAGCAAGTATTTCTCAGTAGAGAAATGATCTCATCCAGCTTCTTTAGAGGACTTAAGGAAATTCCAACAAACTGAGGGAGTTTATTTATATTTAATTGCTGAGCTAACTATTCATGAACTCCCTGTCACAGGTCAAGCAATGTGCCTGTAGAAAGAAAAGAATCTCCAAGAATACTCTGAAAAGGCAAATCAACAAAATCAACCTGTATCAAACACCCACCCAACAGAAGAACCAAGGGGACATAAAGATACACAGACGGTCTCAGAGCCCCAGGAGTTTTCATCTACTTTGGAGACAGAAGGCTCAGATACGTGATACATTCAGGAAATAATAACAGTACAAGCTGCAAGTTGAAAGGGCCCTAAAAGTATTTCCTCGCCTTGTCTTGAATCCATTCTATGATACTCTTTGGAGGTAGTATTTGACCTAACTGCACTAGGAATAAAGATGTTGCAGCCTGCTAGATAGAAAGTTTCCAAAGCAACTGAAGATAGGAGCCAAAAGGAGTTTCAAGACTGGAGTTAAAATTCAGAGAAACAATGTTTAGAAATATGGAGTGGAGGCCCAGCCATAATGGGACACACTGCTAAGATGTGCTCTGCATGCTGGGATCACATAAAAGGCCTGGGTTTGTTTCTTGGTCTGACCTAACGGCTAGGCATGGTGGCCTGAGCCTGTAATCCCAGTGACTTGGTCACTGAGGCAGGAGGACTAAGAGTTCACGGCTGGCCTGGACAACACAGAAAGACCCTATCTGCAAAAGCGGGGCATATGACACATGCCTGCGGTCCCAGCTAGGGGGCCTGAGGCAAAAGAATCATGACACAGAAAGACTGTGTCATTAAACAAAGGAAAAGGAAAGAATTATGGATTTGGAAGTCATGTGATCATCAAGTGAATACAATACAGTATCTACAGTGTAGAATACTACACTAATCACTAGGGCACAGGGTGAGTGTGACACAAATCCAGGGGAAAAGGCAATGGAATTTTGTCAAACCATGCCCAACTAGAGAAGCATCTGACTACAGAAACAGCAAAAGAATACATCCAGACACTATCCCACAGTACCTGTTCCCTAACCACCCCTCGCTCTCGACTGTGTGCAGACTACTTCTGTTTCTATTTGAGCCAGGGAGGAGGAGTAATTGATATTTACTAAGCACCTCTACAGCATGTCATGTATGTCTAGGCATTTATCATGTATCATTCAATATCTGTAGAACCAGGGCTTTACTGGTGAATGGGTCTCCCCAGATGTGAGCTCAAGGAACCTGTCTGGCCTAGGATCTAAATCCAAAACGACACGTATTATGATGTTTTAGAGACATTTAGGAAATGGTTTAAAGAGGAGAGAAGAGTAGCAGAGACTTGAAGACAGAAAGTCTGATCGGGTTGTGACCCTGCAGTTGTGTGACTCTGTAAAGCCATCCGACCTCTCTGAGATCAGTGTCTTAAGATCTGCCTCGTCTACCTTACCGGTTGCTCTAAGGATCAAAATGGCTTTACATGTGCGAAAGGATTCTGTAAACATGACTGATCACTGACATCTACCTACTCACTTAACAAGATGTTACTGAGCATCAGTAACTACCCAGACCCCAGGGCTGCAGCGGTGACCACCACCAGCAAGGTTCTTGCCCTCACCGGACTTATGTTCTAGTAGGTAAGAGACAAGCTAAAAAACACAAATAAGCAAGCAAGAGCTCCCAACAGTGATGAATCTCTGAAGAAATAGGGTGATAGGAAAACTAGTGACCAGAGGAAAGGAAATGACTTGAGATGGAACAACTAGAAAAGGGGCTTCCGGAAGACACATGGCTGAGACCTCAAAGGCCTCTTCAGCCAAGTGTGGAGCCGAGGAAACAGAGTTCCAGGCATACAGAGTAAAATGAGCTTGGTGTGTTTGAAACACGGGAAGAAAAAGGGGTATGCCTGAAACAGAGCAAGCGAAAAAAAGAGTGAAGTTGAAAAGTGGACAAGAGTCAAATCCAGTATGGCTTTGGACCCCTGAAAGAATATATTCATTACTACAAAGTTCTTTTTTTCAACCCGACCTAATAAGTTGAACCATTATGCAAATATCTGGTGGACACATTATCAAAAGTAGGATACTTCCAACTTTATAACTGAGCAATGTCATTACCATGAAATAGCAAGTGGATGTACCCTGTGCAAAGGGCCTAGATATGAAATTCCTAAGAACTCTATCTAAATATATTTGTTATGATGTTTGGCATGTCGACCAGTCAAGAGTCTCTTTAAAGTAAATGGCAGTGATACAATTATAAAATCTGAGTTTTGGAAACCAGCAGTTAGCGTAATGGCTATGTCGCTGGACTCCCACGTAGTCGACCGCGGTTCGTGTCCCGGACCCGGTGGCTTAAAACTCACGCCGGGCGCGTGTCCGTGCGTGCCCAAGATCCCGAGAGG
>NW_006159505.1:4863419-4894073 GCF_000334495.1 Tupaia belangeri chinensis | reverse complement strand
GTTCTGCGAGATAAAAGGGTCAAACAAAAAAAAAAAAAAAAATCAGTTCATTCAGTAAATATCTATCAAGCAGCTAGCATGGGTCAGGTATGTCCTAGGCACTGTAGAGAGATACTGCAATGAACTAATCTATGATGACTCACAATAACTCAACAGAGGATTTGTCCAAGCAACATAATTCCAGAACTGAACCTCAACTTATTTTACATCTCTGCATTTTCTGAAATAAAAGTTACACACTGTCATAAAAACACATCAGAAAGCATACTTACCAAGGAGTTCCGAATCACTTCACTTCTATAAAATTCTGGAAAAGAAGAAAAATGACAATAAGTGATATGAAAGAAAATAAGCTCGTTAACTCTTAATCCTATAGATTTTTAAACATATGTTCCAGTGAAACATTTAAAACATTTTCAAGAAATCTATTTTTTCTATATCTTTACTTAAAAAAATAAAAAGTAAACACGAGTTTTTTGTTGTTTTTTTCATTTGTTGGAGGGCATGTACACTCACCAGAGAAACATGGGGTGGTGGTGGGGAGTAAGAAAACATCCCCATGAAGGATGGTCACAGTGCAATCCCTTCACCTCCATTATTCCTTTCAGGGTTTGAGTAAGCACGCACATGTGCCCAGCATGTTTGTCAAGCCAACAGGTCCAGGATTCGACCGGCCATGTTGGATCCAACCACTTTAACCACACCACTGGCTGATCCAAACAGAAATGTTTTAAAAGAAGAAAAAACATCAGTAAAGAAGGTTGGGGCCAGCAAGTGACATGGTGGTTGAGGTACTAGACTCCCACGTGGCAGACCATGGTCTGAGTCCCAGACCCAGCAGCTTGAAACTCACACTAGGTACATGTGCACATGTGCCCAAAGTCCCAGGAGAATGGAGAAGAAATTGCAGCATGGTAATCCCCATTGGTGGTGATTTCTCACTTTCCCTCTCACTGTATTTCTGTCTCTCTGGCAAGGGCACATACCCTATGGCAAAACAAAAACAATAATAAACAAACAAGTAAAAAATAAATATTAAAAAACAGGTTGAAACCTCCTTAGACTTTATTTAGTTGCCTATTGGCTCCTTTTCCCCCAGCTTCTAATTTGAGCCCTTAATAATTCAAATTTTCTTCTTCTTTCTCCACTTCTACTCTCCACAACTGATTGCACCTGCTCTGTTTTTCTCGAGCATCTCTAATGCTCACCCACTGCAGCACTGTGGCACCAACACTGATACAGCAACCAGGTAGCCACAGTTCTGCTTCCACCTCTGTCAATTAACATTCAGTCTCTTTCATTTCCTTGGGCCCATTTCTTCATTAATCAACTCAGAGAATATAATCTTCTGCAAGTATTACAATTTCACGATTCTACAAACCTTCATATAGGCTGGCAAACATTACAAAACCTCCGATCAAAATGGGTCAGAGGTTCAGAAAGACGTTCCCAACAACTCTCCAACATTCTCTCTGCCAGCTCAGCCAAGTGACTGCAGTGCCTACAGGACTTCTGTCCTTACGTTGCTACAGGGCAGTATTTGCCTGCAGTGATGCACATCTCCCTGGTGCTTGAGGTGATTTTAGGTGATACATGGACAAACTTAGTTCCTGTCCAATACATTAAAATGTGTGACTCACGCATCCAATCTTAACTGTAAGCTCCATGAAAACAGGGTATGTTTTATACAACTGTTATCTCTTCAGCACCTACAACCACTCTTGGCATAGAGCATATACTCAATGAATTGTCTGAATTGAAAATTTTCACAGATTATGCCTAGACCTTAGTTTAAAAATAATGGATTTTTTAAAAAGCAGTATGTAACAGCAAGATGTAATTGAAATATAGTGAAATGTGTCGACACAAGTCCAGTAATGACTGAAGTGTGAGACCCTTCAAACAGAAAAAGAAAATGAACTTAGCCAGCAAATACTTAAAGGGCGACCTCTTTTGGTTAAAGCACTTTTTAACAAACACACCATCTACATTATTTTTTCTTTATCTTCCTTTAAAAAAAAAAATGTTATGGGGCCAGCAGATAGGGTAATGGTTAAGGTGCTGGCCTCCCAGCCACATGGCCTACTACAGCTCAAGTCCTAAGACCTGGCAGTTTGAAAATCACACCAGGCATGTACACAAGCATGCCCAAAATCCCAAGAGGAGAATGAAGGAGAAGGAACTGTGATGTGGCCAACCCCACTGTGTGGTGATTTCTCACATTCCCTCTTTCTTTCTCACTCTGTCTCTCTCTCTCTCCAAGGAGCACATACACACCTTATGGCAAAAACTTAAAAAATAAAATACATATATATATTATTTTGTGACAGATAATGACAATTAAGTGATAGAAAAAAAGTTCTAAGACTATTTCAACAGGACTCCAATTTTTACAATTATGCAAACAATATTTACTTATCTTAGGTGATAGGACTGGGCTGCTTATTTTTATTTGCTTGAGGCAGTTTGCTAATCTTTATTTCAGTAGTTATTTTTAAATAAGAGGTAATTCTATTTTTTCTAAAAGGGCTCTCCTACTGATATTTAAATGACCGCTAAATTTTGCATATTTCAAATAATGTTATAAACAATCTTTTAAAGGTACTTATCTTAAGACACTTGAATCTACAGGACAAACTTTTAGAAGTATAATCAAAAGATCAAAGAACAGGGACCAACAGTTAGCATAATGGCTATGTCGCTGAACTCCCATGTAGTCGACCGTGGTTCAAGTCCTGGACCTAGTGGCTTAAACTCACGCCGGGCACCTGTGCGTGTGTGCCCAAGATCCTGAGAGGAGAAAGGAGGAGAAAGGATTGTGGTGTGGCCATCCCCCCTGGGGGGTGATTTCTCATTTTCTGTCTCTGTCTCTCTCTGTCTCTCTGGTGAGCGCATGCGCCCTATAGCAAAAAAAAAAAGAAAAAGAAATCAAAGAACAAATACAGAATTACACTGATAGACACTACTGAATTTTTCTCTGACACATGACTTTCCCGATGACCCAATACTTATGAAAATACCTATTTCCCCAATACTATGAAACCCTAAGTATTTATTATTCTTTTCAGTTTATCTTCAAATCGTGATCCAATTATTCCAACCACTAACTGACTATAATCAAATACACATATATTCTGATACATCTCTGTATATCTAATATATCTTCCTTTAAGGAAAAATCCTAAATCCTAAAAGGGATGTGAAAGTATTGTTTTTTATCACAAAGCACTTCTACATTACACTTAATACATTTTTACAGCGTTTGAATTCACTGCAAGTAACTCACTTTAAATAGACAAAAACACAATAAAGATACTCCTTTTCACTTTGGGGAAAGAGAATTCCTTAGCTCAATATGCAAAGGGTCTAAATCAAACTGTTTCAACAATATATACCTCCCGCTTATGAAGATGAATAATATCATTAGTTCTAAAACTTTTTTGGCTAGCTGACCATATGAATAAATCAAACCTAAAATTTGCCTTCTTCATTAAACCCTCAAATCAGACCTGCAATTTAAATAAAGAGAGGTGAAAAAGGGGTCACACAATTTGGTTAAAAAAACCACTGAGTAGGAGATCATTTCTAACATGCTAAACTTGGGCTTGAAGTGTCTACCATTCTGTAGAACCTAAAATATTATTAACAAAATTAGCAGCGTAGTGAATTCAGAGTATAAAATAGTTCCAGTACCAAATCCATCATACATAAGCTTTATGACCCCAGGCAGGTCAATTAACCTTTTTGGGTCATAGTTTCTTGACTGTTCAAAGGAGAATAACACCTGGAAAATAGCAAGGTTGTTATGATATTCAAATAAAATAGTGAGTTAAAAACACTTTATAACTATATTTTTATTAGTATAATTTTATTCATTCAATTTCAACAAAATAATTCAGCAAGTAAATTCTTAAAAAGATATCATTCAAGACCTATTTCTCCATGAAGGGACCATTAGATGCAAGCACTTCTCATAAACCCACACAAAGAGCCAAAGGAACAAAAAGCATGTTCTTGCAGAACGTGGTTCCAAGAGCATGCTTTGGCTGTTATCCTGCATTCCATTCATTCATCAAATGCTTTATTAGTGCCTCAACCCCACCCATAACAGGAAAAATACAAACTTATACTGCAAAATTATTTTTTCGCCTATCAGACTGGCAAAAATTCAAAAATTTGCACAGGCTATTAGTGAAGCTTTAGGGGGAAAGGCATTCATACATTTCAAACTTCCATGGAGAACAAATTTTGCAATATTTACTCAAACTGCAAGAACACACACCCTTTGTCCATTTCTTGGAATCTACCCAATAGGTATAGTAGCACTTGTATACAGTAACACACTTATAACTTACTCAAATGTAGTACTGCGTTTTCCAAGGGACAATCTTAATTCCCACCAATAGGAGCCAGTTACACAAATAATGGTACATCTATTTAAGCCAAAACTAGGCAGAAAAATATTAGAATGGCTCACTATGAACCAAAATGGAAAAACCTCTAAGACATATTGAGTAAAAAATCACTATGTACAGATGGGATGGACCCTGGCCAAGTGTGTTAAGGTAGCTGGATCCCACATAGCTAAGCCCAGTTTTTTCTTTTTGCTTTGGATTTCTGTTTTTGAGATAGATGTTTGTTATAGGGCACGTGTACTCACCAGAGAAACAGAGAGAGACAGAGAGATAGAAAGGGAGACATCACCCCCCCAGGAGGACGGCCATTCCTCAATCCTTTCTCCTCCACTCTCAGAATTTTGGGAATGCATGCACACGTGCTTGGCATGAGTTGTAAATCACCGGGTCCAGGACTCGAACCATGGTCAACTACGTGGGAGTCCAGTAACGTAACCATTACACCATCTGCTGGTCCCACTAAACGCAGCTTGAATACTGGCCCGTGTCTTGAGAAACATGCTGAACATGTGTGTATACATGCCCAAAATGAAGAAATGGAGAAGGACTTGCAGTGTGACCACACCCCACAGAGTGTTGCCTTCTCCCTCTCCCTGTCTCTCTATGGTGAACATATAGACCCTCTGACATTGATTACATTTTTTAAAAAAGTGAGATTAGTACAGCATATTGGAATCTGAATCTATTTTAAATGCTAGCTACTAAAACATGAACAGCTAATGTTCATAATGGAAAGATAATGTTATCAATGTTACAGCTCCATTTATGAAAGAAATATCCAGTAACCATGTTTCTTTAATAGACATAATATTGGAGGCCAGAAGAGGGTATAGTGTTTACATTGCTGGACTCCCACGTCGCCAACCACAGTTCGAGTACCAGACCCAGTGGCTTGATACTCACACTGGGCACATGTGCATGAATGCCCAAGATCCTGGGAGGACAATGGACAAGAAGAGGGAACCAGCAGTTAGCGTAATGGCTATGTCACTGGACTCCCACGTAGTTGACCGCGGTTCGCGTCCTGGACCCGGTGGCTTAAAACTCACGCCGGGTGCATGTGCATGCGTGCCCAAGATCCCGAGAGGAGAATGGAGGAGAAGGGATTGCGGCGTGACCATCCCCCCTGGGGGGTGATTTCTCGCTTTCTGTCTCTATGCCTCTCTCTGGCAAGCGCATGCGCCATATAGCAAAAAACCTCTCCAAAAAAAAAAAAAAGAGAAGAGATTATGGTGTGGTCATCTCCCCCTGTAGGGTGATTTCTCACTTTCCCTCTCACTGTCTCTGTCTCTTTCTCTCTCCAGCAAGTGAACATACCCTAAGGCAAAAATCTCTATTAAAAAAAAAGAAGAAGTACATAAAATTGGGCCATGGGAAAAGTCATGAAGTATTTTTCTATGTCTGTCTATGCAAAAATGTGTCATGGCTTTTCCAACGACCAAATAACTGCCTGTGAGATGTTTGAAGGATATATAAAACTTAGTTTTTATTTTATTTATTTATTTATTTTGTTAAATACAGTTATCTTGCTGTGTCACACTCTTGCCTCAGCCTCCCCAGTGGCTGGAATTCTAGGTGCACACCATCCCACCGGGCTCTTCTATACAGTCTCATGATGTTGCCCAGGCCAGCCTTGAGCTCTTCCTTTTTCTGCCTCAGTCTCCTGAGCCACTGCAGCCAGCCCTTACGTTGGACCAGAAATTGAACCTGGACCTTCCATGTGATCCCAGCCTGAGGATCAGCATCTCAGCAGCACACACCACTACATGGGGGCGACAGAATGACGGGATGCAACACCCTGCGGGTAGAGAGTCCACTGAGTCCCTTACCTTTAAATATCTTCTCATTATTACACAAGTGCAGCGTGAAGTAGGTGTCCAGGAGCTGATGGCCATTTCTATTAACAATGTTCCGGGCAGCAATGTTCCGAAGATGTCGAAGACGCCGCTAAAAAATATCAGCCAAAAGAGAAATCATTCAGCTTTCTCCTCCTATAAAATTTTCTGAAAGTTCCAGTTCAAAAATGAGATGCACTAGGGTTGTACCAGTCATTTTATTTGTTAAATCAGAAATCATAACTCAGTCTCTTACTTATGCCTTGGCAGCTCCTCTTCAAATAGAAAATAAGGCATACAATTCCTAAGGTAGTTGTGAGTATAAAATGAGAACATAAATCTTCTTTCCAAAGTTTATTTATTTACTGAGGAAGAGAGGAAGGGAAAAAAGAGACAGGCAGGGTCTTATCACGCCACGATACCCTCCCTAGGCCTTCAGCCAGCTAGGATCACAGGCAAGACCACATGTGCGCCAGGCATGTTCAGGTCAACCCAGAAACCAAAACCAGGGCTTTCCTACAGGGCTCCAGCATTGCGCAGCGGTGCCCCTCGGCACGTGCCACCATGGCAGGGCCAAGATGTGAAATATTTTTGAAAGGCACAAGCATTATACATAAGTGCTATATGCCTGTAGAACAAATAGGATTAACAGTCCCTAGAACATAAGTAGTCATTTGCTTTTGTCCACAGAATGCGCTGGTAGACATGCAAAGTCCATCTAACACCAACAGAAAGTCAGCAGTTACTAGATACATCCTCCCCTGTTGCTAGATCACTCTAGATACCCGGATCATTTCGTACAACCAGGAAAACAGGCTGAAGCCAAAACTCAAAGCAGGAATTCGCTGGTCATTCTATCCTGGCAATAACCCAATTGCTGTGAGTTTCCATTAAATTCTCCCTTTGCCAGCAGCCCATCAGTCTCTATCTATGTCCTAAGCAGGCCTCCTTCCTAACAACGTATCCAGCCAGGATGCTTGATTTCTTTGGAGTCACAAGCACGAAAAATGCAAAAGCTCCATGAGCAACAGCAGAAACTTTAAGAATGCAAGATGAATTTAAGGGCCAGACAAATCATCTCATGTCAAAAAGAAAAAAAAAAATGCTAGCAATACTAAAATCTGGGCACATCAGATTAATCCCCAAAAGCTACTTTCCTGAGTCAGATAATCATCTTTGAAGACTTCAAAATAAAAACCAAGCACTCGGTTTTTAAAATATGCCTGGAGTTCTCCCTTCAGCCAGTCCGTTCTCCTGGGGTAAGTTCATCTTCAATTACAAGTGCAGTCAGCCAGAAGAGCCCTGTGCTCTCTCCCATGCACATACCAATCCAATTCTTTCTCCCCATGTAGAGATTAAGATTCTTTGCAAGAGAAGGTTATTGTCTAATAAATTTGTGTAATCCTCTAAGTATGAAAACCCTCAAATGTTTTTACAAAGTTCCCTAGGGCTTACTCTAGAAGAATCTTCCAGTGGTATCCATTTCACACCCTGGTTTACAGCAGCCTGCACAGTGGTTAAGGCACCAAACTCCCACATATCTGACCATGGTGTGAGTTCCGGACGCGGAGACCTGAAACTCACACCAGGCGTGTATGCGTGCGTGCCTGTTCAAAATCCCAAGAGAAGAAGGGACTGCACTGTGGCCATCTCCCCAGGGAGTGATTTTTCACTTTCTCTTTTTCTCTCTCTCTGTCTCTCCAGTGAGCGCCCATGCCCTATAACAAAAATCTCTCTTAAAAAAAAAAAGTGGTGGGGGTGGGGGACCAGCATAATGGCTATGTCGCTGGACTCCCACGTAGTTGACCGCGGTTTGCGTCCTGGACCTGGTGTGCGTGCGTGCCCAAGATCCCGAGAGGAGAATAGAGGAGAAGGGATTGCGGTGTGACCATCCCCACTAGGGGGTGATTTCTCGCTTTCTGTCTCTATGTCTCTCTCTGTCTGTCTGGCGAGCGAACGCGCCCTATAGCGAAAACCTCTCAAAAAAAAAACTCACGCCGGGCGCCTGTGCGTGCGTGCCCAAGATGGCGGTGTGACCATCCCCCCTGGGGGGTGATTTCTCGCCTTCTGTCTCTCTGTCTGTCTCTGTCTGTCTCTGCCTGTCTGGCGAGTGCACGCACCCTATAGCAAAAACTTCTTCAAAAAAAGAAAAGAAAAGAAAAGGCCATGCACTTTGCTAGCCCCATGCTTCTGCTCATGCTCCTTCTCAATCTGGAATTCCTCTGTCCCTTTTCTTTAAGAGATCCTATTATGTCATAAAGTTTAGGGGAAAAGATTCCTCCTTCCTAATTTTCGAACTGAAATTAGTTGCTCCTCTATTAGAATAAATGAGAGAAGAGCTTTGTTTTTATCTCTACTACATTTATTCCATTCAACCAAGTATTATAGTTAGTTATTTACAGTTTTCTTCTCTATTAATCCAGGAAGAAAAGACTGATGATGGAGACCACTAGCATCACTGTACTGTCGGCGTTTATTAAATGCGTGCTATGCCATACCTTGTGCTCAGCACTTCAAACATGTCATCTCATCATCCTCCTCACAGTTGGATAGTTAGGTATTACTCGCTATCATTATTCCTTTCTTCATGCCGACATTTTTAAGTAACCAAATATAAGCAAAGAATAAAACCATAAACAGCTATTGATAGGGGATATCTTAGAAGAAGGAAGGACAGAAAACAGAAAAGTCTGAATGTGTCCTCCAAAATTCATGCATTGAAATTTGGTTGTGATAGTATTAAGAGGGTGGAGGCTTAATCCAACTATGGGATTAAGGTGGAGCCTTTGCAAAGTAATTGGATTACGGAAAGTCATCAGGGTTGGACCCCAGGACTAAAAACTGATGACTGTAAAACAGAGAGAGCCAGCAGATGGCATGTGGGTTGAGGCGGCTGGATACCACACAGCCAAATGAGCAGTTCAGGTCCTGGGCTCGATGGCTTGAAAAACATGCCAGGCACAGGTGTGTGCATGCCCCAAATCCTAGGAGGGTGGGAGTGATTTTTCACTTTCTCTCTCTCCCTTTCACTCTCTCTCTGGCGAGTGAGAGAAAACCCCATCTATGTTATAGCACTCTCAGTCACCTATTTTTTCCTAATCCTTTGATCCTATCTGAACGACTCCATTTGAAAAGTTGTTTTTTTTTTTTTTTAAGTGCATTTACTTCCATTATGAGAGTAAGAGACAAAAAGACAGAGTGAGAGAAGCACCCTCGGTAGGGTCTCACGCAGCCATCCCCTGCAGCCTTCTGGCCAGCCAGGATCATGGGCACACACGCCCAGTGTGCACAGGTCAATTGAAGAAACTGAATCCATAGTCCTCCATATGGATCCGGCACCGTTTCAGCTGCGCATTCCCACGGCACCACCAAGCCATGTGGAAAGTCTTGAAAGATCACAAGAATGCTCTAAAACTGCCTGATGCTATTGGCTATAAGCAAATGTTGCCAACAGTCAACCTTACAATTTAAACAAAAAACCCCACAACTCAATTCTCTCATGAACACTTCACACTTCTGGCCCCTAATAAGAGAGCTTTCTTTGGCACAAATTACACAACCTTCGAAATAAGGCTTTTACTTTTCTGTGAATGGCAGTGCAGGCCAGAGAGCGAGACAGAGACGGGGGCAGGTGGGGTGCAGTCATGTCACAATCCCTTTTCCTCCCATTCCATATCCTGTCAGGATGTGGGACACACACACACATGCACTCAGTGTGTTTCTCAAGGCGCTGGGGCCAGATTTCTGGAGCTGGAATTTGAACCACATGGTCGACCATGTGGGATCAAGCTCCTTAACCACTAAACAATGGGGCTACCCTAAAGCCTTTATTTTGACATTAACTCTGCTAAGTCCAATCAGTCTAAGAATTTAATGCAGTTATTTATTAAAACGATCAAATTATAAAATTGGCTTTTTCACAGGAAAAATAAAAAATACATTTCTGAATTCTCTACATGTCTTACACATTTTGACTCTAGGGTTTTTACCTCTACCCCCTAAGCATGGTGTACAGCCCAAACCCACCCTTTTCTTCCATTTTTTTTCCTCCAAGTAGTGTTGGTTTTAGTTAACACACACACACACACACACACACACACACACACCAATCAGATATGGAAGACCTCATACTCAGCATCAGTAGATCTGCTAAATCCAGAAGGAGATGGAAATCATGACCCAGGAGATGCAGACAAATAAAATCAAAGAAGTGGTCAATAAACTGATTCCAGACAGCATTGGAAAAGACACAGAAAAGGGTTGCCAATCTATCCAACCTCTCTATGATGAGTTCGTCAGGAAAGCAAAAGTACAGAAGAAGCCCAAGTTTGAATTGGGAAAACTCATGGAGCTTCATGGTGATGGTTCTGCAAAAGCTGGAGACCAAACGGATGCTAAACAGATGCTAAAGTCGATCAAGCTGATGGACATGAACCACCAGTCCAAGAATTTGTTTAAAGTTTCTGACGTTTAATGGTAACAAATAAAAAGTCCTATTTGTGTGAAAAAGAAAAAAAGAAACAAGCCATTGTAGTGACAATCCCGTAAAGACTAGGGATAACCCAGTACTGCACTCTGCACCCTTCACCCTCCCTTGCGTTTTTGTCCTTCTTCCATCTTGGTACTTCCTTCTCAGAATATGCTTGGGGACAATGGGGATACAAACATGGCATTTCCTAATTTCAGAGAATATAATTTCACCAAGGAACTGGAGTTTGTACGTGTGCAAGGACAAGGAAGGGAACATGGTGTGATGAGACCCCACTCTCAATGGTGTCAAGGGTGCTCCACTCTCTTTCTCTCCGTCTCTCTCCAGCATACATACTTTTTCCTTTTTCATTTATTTGTATATCTATATATATTTTTTAATTTGACCAGAGAGGGACAGAAAGAAAGAGAGAATGTGAGGAAGCGAGCCACCAGGTCCAGGACTTGAATCATGGTCGGCCATGTGGGAATCCAGCACCCTTACCACCATGCCACCTGCTGGTCCCAGTACATACTTTTTCATAGAAGGGGGAAATAAAAGAACCTAAAAGTTTTAACTCACATTAACAAAGACAATTTTACTAACACATAAATAATGCCTAGAAATCATTAACAAAAAGTCCAACAATGCAATAGAGAAAAACGGCAAGGAAGAATAACAGATAATTCACAGAAAAGGAAATATCAATAGTTCTTTTTTAAGTTTATTTCTTTAGTAAGCATGAAAGACAGAGAGAGAAAGATAAGCACTCCCAACAGAGTCTCACACCGCAATCCCCAAACAGCCTTCCTCACCTATCAGGATCATGGGCACACACACCTGGGGTGTACACGTTGACTAGAGAACTGAACCCACAGTCTTCTACACGGATCTAACATCGCCTAGGCAGCACTTTACTACTGTACCACCAAGCCCATGACAAGTCTTAAACATGAAAAGAACTGCAAATTAAAAGTATACTTGGGTCAGCAGATGGCCTGAAGGTTACAGTGGCTGGATCCTATATGGCCGACTTTGCAGTTTGAGTCCTAGACCTGGAGGCAGGAAAATCATACATGCGCATTGGCATGTATGCCCAAGATCCCAAGAGGAAGATAGAAGAGAGGAGATTGTAGTATGGCCATCCCCTCTAGAGGGTGATTTCTTATTTTCTTTCTCTCTCTCTCTCTCTCTCTCTCTGGTGATTTTTTGCCCTATAGCAAAAACAAAATTAAAAAAAAAAAAAAAAGAAAGAATACTCAAATAGGCACAGACTAAAAACTCTGAGCCAAGGCAGTAGAAAATAGGCAACTTGCTGAAAGGAGTGTAACTGGTATAATCTCTATGAATGGCAATCTGATAATATCCACCAAAATTACTAAAGCATATATTCCTGAATATATATTTTGTATGTTATAATTTCTGCTTAATAGGTAGAAAAACATTAGGTCATCAGAAGTCTTGATGTATTTTTTTCTCTGTCTTTCTATGCAAAAATGCATCGTGACTTTTCCAACGCCCAATATAATGGGAGGGCATAATTATGTAATTATTGGAAACATAAATTATAACTGATAACACTGGTTGCCCTAGGGGAAAGAAAATGGATATTTGGGGCATAGAGTAGTATGAAAATTTGCAGATTTGTTCCCCGTATCCTCTTATGTACCTTCTGAATTATGAATGATATGAATGTATCACCAATTTGTAGATGTGAATAGTGTTGTTTAGACAGGTCTTGCTATGTCTTGATCCTCCTACCTTGGCTTCCAGAGTAGCTGAGGCCACAGGTGCACACCACCACATCCAGCTCATTCAGACAGAGTCTCCCTATGTTGTCCACACTGACTGAGAGCTTGCAATCCTCATGCCTCAGCCTCCCAAGCTGCTGGGACTACAGGTGCATACCACTGCACTTGGCTTTTTAGGGTGGGACAGGAAATGAACCCAGACCTCTCACATGGCCTCTGCCTGCTCAGTAGCAGCATCCAACATGTACAAACATCAACTGGGACTATATATTCTATTCTTAAAAAATAAAACTTATATTAGGTTATCGAGAAAGTCATAACGTATTTTTCTATGCAAAAATGCATCATGACTTTTCCAACAACCCAATAGTTTAAAAAGAGATGGCTACAAACCTTTAAACACAGATAGGAGTGACAGCCATTCCCAGAAGTAGTGTGAGTTCAAACCAATAAACTTATATTAGGTTATCGAGAAAGTCATAATGTATTTTTCTATGCAAAAATGCATCATGACTTTTCCAACAACCCAATAGTTTAAAAAGAGATGGCTACAAACCTTTAAACACAGATAGGAGTGACAGCCATTCCCAGAAGTAGTGTGAGTTCAAACCAAGGGGGACAATGCTGAATTCTAGGGTAGTTCTATCACTCACTAGTAGGCACACCACTTCCTCCCTCTGAGCCTGCTTCTCCTCCATAGGACGGAGACACTGGCCCAGCCACAATGGCATGGTGGTAATGTGGTCCCCTGCAAAGTTGGAAGACATTTAAAAAACCAGAGTTCAGTTCCTGGGTCAACCTAAACATGCCGGGCACACACGTGCCCATCAATCTAGCTGGCTGAAAGGCTGGGGTGTGGAGGATGGCAGTATGAAACCCTGTTAAAGTGACTGTCGTTTTCTTTCTCTTTCGTGAAAGAAAGAAATGAACTTTGAGAAAACACAAAGCAGATATTTCCACCTGCCCACCTCTGTGGGTTATTATAAGAATCAGATGAAATCATGGATATAAAAGCTCTCTGAAAAATCATAAAGTACCATATAATATAAGGTCTTCCAGAAACAGGAATATCAAGAGGGATGTGGTTATCATTGGAAGATGATTACTTGACTGAGGCATTTCTAATTTGAAGTAAGAGCCAGATTTAGAATTCATTTATCTAAACAGAGCCGATAAAGTCACCAGAGTATAACAGACATCCGAAGTAGAAATAATCAATAAACAGTAGTCAATGAACAGGATTATAGAGCTGCAGAACTGAGAAGGGCCCTGAAGGGCATCCAACCTTCGCTACTCTGCACCCCTGAGAATGTGTTGAAAACGCAGAATATCAAGTCCTACCAGCATCTACTCCATCAGAATCTGTATTTTAACAAAGGTCCCCAGGTAATGCACATTTTAAGTTTAAGAGGCATTCACCAAAGCCTCTCATTAAGGTACTAAGTAATTTACTCATGTTCACACAGTTAGTAATTAGCAAAATCAAGACTTGAACCCGGGCCTGGTCCCAATGGCCTGAGTGCACAGCTTGTATTTGCTTCCACTGATTCAAAACCTTTGAGATGTGGAACACCAAGACCTGCCATCCACAAATACACTTCTTTTGCATATTTCAAGAGAGTTATTCAGAAAGGCTGCAGACACAGAAATAGGATCTGAAAAGCTGTCCTTGATGAAGGAGATTTGCATCTGCAGAAATATCTACGGTAGCGAACAGCCATGCAAAACAGACTTTCTCCAAGGCTCCTTCTGTTTCTGTGTCATCTATTCCTTCTGAAGGCAGTTCTGAGATTACAAGAGATCTGGTGTGCATAACCAAATAAACTATGCGCTGCCACCTCTCCCCACAAGAAGTACCAAGCCCCTAATATTTTTTGAAGCCTCTACAATATAAAACTTTAGTCATCTGGTACTTCTTTGAGTCTCTTATTTGAAGGACTTCCATGCCCATGTGCACACTTAGAAATGTGGATGCCTTTTCTTCTGTTAATCTGTCTAGTGTCAGTTTATTTCTCGAACTCAAACATCGAACTTCCAGAGGGGGGATGGTAGCTCCCCTAGCCCTTTGCTCAGTCATCTAAACCTATCAATTCTTTTTGCAAAGTATCTCTGGCATCTGCCTATTTTTCACATCCTTCATTCACTACCCTTAAAGCTATTATTGTTCATATCGTGAAAAACCAGCTTCTTTCTCTTCCCCATGTAGTAACTTCCTCTTCTGCAAATAAGAGCTCACTTCCAGAGAGTGAGTTCTATGTAAATCCATAAGAAGGTGCAAGTCATTAACAAACATCAAATTTTAACATGATGATGAGCCAAACTTCAAGGTGCTTGAGAAATTAATCTCACCTGGTGACTGCAATTCGAATTCCTGAATTGGTCAGCCTGAAATACACCAGGCATGTGCATGAGTGCCCAGGATCGAATGAGCTGGTAGGCTGAAAGGAGAGGACCACAGCATGACCAGACCCTGGGAAGGGTACTCAACTCTCTGTGTCTCTGTCTCTCTCATTCACATGTACACAAGCACACCACGCTCTGTCATGAATAAACAAACAAAATCTAACAGGATGATTTCAGGCAGAATCTGTGTTTGAATACTACCAAGACCAGCTAGCTGTAACTTGGTAATTCTAAAACAGAAACTTCATGTTTTCACTCCCATTATTTCTTTCCTAGTACCTTCCTTTCTTTCCCCTAGAACAAATCCACTTTGCCTTTATGTAAAGAGATCCTCCATTCAAGTTAAGTTTTACAAATAAAACATAAGGCCCTAAATCTGCTTCCCAGTGCCATCTTCTGTACAAGTAAGCTCTCACCATCCACAAATATTCTCATTATCTTTGTCATCCTTTCCTGCAAACTGTATCCTAACAAACTAAAGTATTTCAGCATGTCTTAGGTACCTGTGATGCACAGACAGTACACAATGAAGAAGGCTTAAACACCTCTGAATACCTTTCCTACATAAATGAAAGAAAATAAAAAGTGCAGGTCTCTGTCCCATTTTCATTTCCACATCAAGAAGTTTTGACTTGGGACCAGTAGATGGAGTAATGGTTAAGATGTTGGACTTCCCCATGATCAACCACGGTTTAAGTCCCAGACAGCGGTTTGAAACTCACGCCGGGCGTATGTGTGAGCATGCGCCTGCACATACATCCCAAGAGGAGTATGGAGGAGAAGAGATTGCAGTGTGGCCATCCCCTCCAGTGGGTGATTTTTTTTTTTTTTTTTCTATATGGGGCGTGCGTGCGCCCGAGACAGACAGACAGAGAGAGACAGAGAGACAGAAAGCGAGAAATCACCCCCCCCCAGGGGGGGTGGCCATGCCACAATCCCTTCTCCTCCATTCTCCTCTAGGGATCTTGGGCACGCACACACATGCACCCGGCGTGAGTTTAAGCCACCTGGTCTGGGACGCAAACCGCGGTCGACCACGTACGTGGGAGTCTAGTGACATAGCCATTACCTAACTGCTGGTCCCTCCAGTGGGTGATTTCTTGCCTTCTGTCTCTCTGTTTCTCTGGCAAGCTTACATGCTCTATAGCAAAAATCTCTAAAAACAAAAAGTTTTGACTTTTTTAAAAGCAAATAATACAGGAAGGGGCTGACTCTCTGGCAGAGAGGTAATGCATGCTTAAGAGATGACAGATACCACACAGCAACTGTGGTTCAAATCCTTGGCCCAGTTGGCCTGAAGCACTGAGCACTCAGCCAAAGATCAGATGAGCCGGAGGACAAGAAGAAGGGGATCAGGGCATGACCAGACCAAGGATCTGCTCATCTCTCTCTCTCTCTCCCCCCACCCCCGCCTCTCTCTCTGATGTGCACACATTCTATCATTATATATATACATATATGTAAATATAAATAGTTTTGTATATATGAAAACTCTTCCCGATGCTCAGCCCCATTAGGGGTAAATGAGCAAACAGAGTCAGTTACCACAATATGAACACTAACCCCTGTCCAACAGACTCAACATGACAGCACTTCTCAACTTTTCCATAAGCTTGAACTTCCTTCCAAACAAAACTTTAAAATACAAAAAGTCCTGTTATTGGACGGGGAAGTTGAGCTCTCTTGTGTGAAATTCTTGGCTCTTTGAGTCTAGATCTCTAAGATCAGAGACCCGCCCTATGATGCAGGAAAAAGTCACAAACATGAGTGAAGTAGGAAAATAGAAGTTTTAATAGAAAAGTAATGATTTTTAAAAGCAAAGAAATACCACCCCCTCCACCCATGCAAGAAAGGCATGCAGGTAGACGGCCATTAGAGGACAACTACCCTGAGAACAGCATTAGGTGTTACTTTTATTGTGAAGTCTTGTCCTGAATATCTAGGAGAGGAGGTCTGTCATTGTAGCCAGGTCTGTTTGGATTGGTAGGCTTTCACCTGCTCTTGTGTACTTCTCTCAGGTAAGGAATCTGATTAGCCAATTACACATGTCCAGTATGGACTCTGAAGGTATAAGCATTGTATAAGGACGATCTGCCCCCTGGTTTTATTGCCCCAATGGGAATCAGGATGTCGACCAAGCATTTCAGTGAGATAACTTCTCTCTTGGTGCCAAGGGTCTAGCTGTGGTTCCTGGTGACAGTGATTGATGTGTAAGATGTCTCCTTTGCTCAATTATTGGAACACCCTGCTCATAATATCTACCTATAATAGTCCTCCCCACCCCCACCCTATAAGACAATGTTCACATTCCCAATTCCAAGGCATAGCACACAAGGTACTCAACCCTGGTTCCTGTACATAGTTCCTAACGTCCTGTAATATCCTGAGTATGAGGTGAAAGAATGATACAGCATCTTTTTTAAAAAATAATTATTTATTTATTTTTATTTACGATTATTATTTTATTTGTGATAGGACATGTGCACTAACCAAAAAGAGAGAGAGAGAGGGAAAGTAAGAAAGCAAGCCATCAGGTCTGGGATTCGAACCACAGTCAGCCATGTAGAAGTCCAGGACTTCAACTACCACACCCCACTATATCTTTTGCTATTTCGAGTGTGAGGATAATAGAACAATTGTATTTATAGTAATTTTTAGTCCTCAGCTTCCAACACAGGAGCTTCTAAAATCCTTAGTCTCTAGAGTGCTAAGAATCTCTTTCATGTGTTTATGAGCTGACTAGTGATAAGGGACCCTAAAGAGCTTCAGACCAGAAGACCAAGGCAGGACTGGTGGGTTGGAACTTTCAACCCCAACCAGTCCAGAGACGAGAGGGGCTAAAGATTAAGTTAGTTACCAATGGCCAATGACTGAATCAACTGTGCCTGTATAATGAACTCTCCTTAAGGACCTAAACAACAGGGTTTGGATAGCTTCCAGTTAGTGAGGACATCTAGGTGCCGAGAGGGTAGCATATGGGGGAAGGCTTGAAGCTCCACTCCTCTTCCCTCATACCCTGCCCTACGCATCTCTTCCAGCTGCCTCTTCCTGAGTCCCATTTCTTATAATAAATCCGTAATCAGAAGTAAACTTTTCCTGCATTCTATGAGCCATTCTAGCAAATTACTGAATGGGACTGGGGGGTATCAGGGAATCCCCAAGTTACAGCTCATAGGTGACAATACAGGAAGTCCAGGACTTGCAATTGACATACGAAGTGGGAGCAGTCTTGTGGGACACAGTCCTTAACTTGTAGAATCTGAGACTAAGTCCTGGCAGATAGTGTCAAAATTAGATCGAATCACTGGGCAGAGCTGGGGCAAGAGAATCACTTGGTGTGGGAGGAGGAAAACTACGTATTTGGTGTCAGAGTGCTGTCAGCAGAAACAGAGAGTACTCTGGTTTGTTTCCATCCTTCAAGTTCCTTATTCATCCAGTCCCTTTTACACCTTCTTACTTTTTTGCTCCAGTTGGTTCTCTGCTATCAGGTGTTTCTCCATCTCTCCCACTTAAGCACCTTGGTCAAACCATCTCTTTTTTCATTTTTTTCATTTTGATCTTCATTCATGATAGATCCCATGTGCACACACGTGACGGCAAGAGAGAAAGAGCGCTCACCTGCAGAGTCTAGTCATACCTCAACCCTCTTCCTCCACTCACCCAGACCATCGCATTTTGGACACTGGCACATGTGCCTGGAATGCTGCAAGCTGACCAGGCCAGGGATTCAAACCATGGCCACCACATGGGATCCTCATTCTCCTGAGTGGCACATTACTGCTGCACTCCAGAGCCGGCCCCCATCTCTCTCTTTTTTTTTTCTTTCTTTTTAGGTTTTTGCCATAGATGTGCACTCACCAGAGAGAGACAGGGAAAGTTGGGGAGGGGGGGGGGGGGGGGGAAGGGGGGCAAGTGAGAAATCACTCTCCAGTGGTGATGGCCCATCAACTTCCCTTTTCCTCCATTCTCCTCTTGAGATTTTGGGCACACATACACATGTGACCCTAGTGATTTTCAAGCTGCAAGGTCTGGGACGGGAACCATGGTTGGCCACGTAGGAGACCAGTGCTTTAGCCACCACATCACCTGCTGGCCCCATAAGCTACACATTCTTAACCACTGTGGTAGACATGGTATAAATAAAAAAAAAAATTAACTGTTGGAATTCCCACATGGCTGACCACAGTTTGAATTCCAGACCGGGCAGCTTGCTTTCTCACTCACCCTCTCTCTATCTTTCTCTGGCAGAAATCATGTGAAATAATAATAATAATAATAAATAGTAAGTTAAATAAATAAAAAATAATTAACTATGAAACAACTTGTGGTACAGAATGGATTTGAACTCAGTATTTGGAGAATGAAAATATTAGGGACAAAAGGAAGGCATTTGGCAACTGAGGAAATGGAGGTCGCCAGTTCTTAAAAATGTGCACGGAAGTACAGATAACCCAGTCTTCTCACTGAAGACAACCCGAGGACAGAATAAATCCCCTGCCCCAAAGTTACCTTAGTCATACCTAGAACCGGCATTACATGTCTTCCTACTGCACCACCTTAAAGGAGTACATACAGCTTTAGGAGGCTACAAAAGCCATATGCAAGAGTGCTATTCTAACATAACAGAATATTTATTCTAACAGTAAGAGAAGTTGGATGGAGCCAAATGGTGGCATGGTTTGCCTAAGAGACCTTCACATACAAGGTGATACACCCTAGACCCAGGTTGGCTAAGGGAGGGATGGATCAAGGTGTGTGAATCCTGGGGAGTGTGAGCGTGTGTATCTCTCTGAAGAAAAAATAATAGAAGGAAGAAAAAGAAGTATGCAGGAATCTAATGCTATCTGCTAGACAAAAGGTATTTAATACCAGTTAATTAAATGTTCAACTTTTTAAAATCTTAAGTTTGTTTCATAATATTAATTAATTTTTGTCTTAACTTTTCTAAAATGCACTGCATATTTTGCTATATAAAGGGCATATCGGTAATTTAACCTTTTCTCAAAAACACAAGGTAATGATAACAAACAGGAATTGTTATCTGTACTATATCAGATAACGATAGCCCGGGAACTACTGAGTTATATATAAAGGATTTTTTGGACTATTTGCACCTCCTCGAGAAACTCTGGCTGCTTATTTTTTAAGAGGTTTTTTTTTTTTTTCTTTTTTTTGGAGAGGTTTTTGCTACAGGGCGCATGCGCTCTCAGGCAACAAGAGAAAAAGAGAAATCGCCCCCAGGGGGCATGACAAAGCCACAATCCCTTTTTCTCCATTCTCCTCTCGGGATTATGGGCACACAGGCACACACGCTGTGATGAGTTTTAAGCCACCAGGTCCAGGACTTGAGCCATGGTTGACTACGTGAGAGTCCAGCTACATAATCATCCGTTGGTTCCAACTCTGGCTGCTTTTGAAAGTGTCTCTTACTGCTTAGTCGGGCGATCAGCTATGACTGATTCCTTAAAACTGTCAGGGGGCGGCCTGTAGACCCCATCCCTCTTCAGGTACTTCCTACTCATCTGCTGGGATTTAAGAAACCAAATATGTAAGTTTATTAGAATAATTTCTAAAAGTAAATAGTAAAAAAGAGCTGAATAAAAGCTTAAGACATCTATAGGTTGAACCAATTCATTTTATATGAATTGGTTGGTTGGTTCTGTAAGTGTCCTGTGCATGGAGCCAGATCCCACATGGTGGACCATAGTTTGAATTCTGGCCCCAGTTGCTTTAAAAGCACACCAGGCACGTGTGCATGTGAGCCCAAAATCCTGACAAGATGTAGAAATAGAGATGGAATTACAGCATGACCATGATTTCCCTCTTTCTTTCTCTCCAGAGAGTGCATACACCCTCTGGCAACAGAAAATGAAACAAAAGAATATTTGTTTTGTATCTGCCAAACTTATTAAAGAGGGCTCTATGGCCAAATCATATCCATTAAATACCCCTAAATGTCAGAATTCCTTGGAACAAGTTCTGGTCTATATAATAGAAACGTTTAAAAAAAAATGTTATTTTTAATTACCAGAGAGTGCATGAGAGAGAGAGAGTGGCACAGTGGTTAAGGCAGCTGAATTTCACGTGGCTAACTATGTGGTTGAGTCCCAGACCTGGCAGCTTGAGAAACTAGTCAGGCATATGTCCTAAAAGAAGAAATGATTGCAGTATGACCACACTCCATTGGGGGTGGGGGTGCTTTCTCATCTCTAACCCCTGCCCTGTCTCTCTCCAGGAAAAAAAAAAAAAAAAAACGAGAGAAAGATAGCGCCCTTCAATGGGTGCTATCTCCTCCATCCCTCCAAACCATTAGGAGTTGGGGTGCCCATGCACACATGCTCAACATGTTTATCAAGTCTCCAGGGCCACGATTCAAGCCGCCATCGGCCATGTGGAATACGATTCCCTTAACCACTGCACTGTGAGGCCGGCCCTTGAACTTTCTTTTTTTCAAGCACTCAATTTGTTTTGAGTTTAAAGTCTACTTCAGGGTTCAGCAAACTATGACCTGCAGACCAAAGCTGCTGCCCAATTTTGTATGTCCTACAACATAAGAGTGTTTTTCATATGATGAGGCCCGTCCTGTGGGTAGCACAGATAACAGGGGTGCTACTGAGTCATGCTGGAGACCATGTGAGAGGACTTTGGGTGCCTCTCCCAGTTGTGTCTCAATACACCAGGAGTGTCTATGATCCCGGCTGGCTGCAGAGTGGTGGTGAGGATCATGGCGTAAAGACCTTGTGAAGCATATCTGTCGCTCTCTTCCTCTTTCATTTAAGAAACAAACTTTAAAAAAAAAATCTTTACATGTTTAAATTATTAGTATAAATAAAAAAACAAGGGACCAACAGATGGCATAATGGTTGCATCACTGGACTCCCACAAGGTCAAACATAGTTCAAGTCCCAGACCCAGAAGCTTAAAACTTGTGCCGGGCATAAGTGCATGTGTGCCCAGGGTCCCAAGAGGAGAATAGAGAAGAAAGGACTGTGGCGTGGCTATCTCCCCTGGTGGGTGATTTCTTGCTTTCTGTCTCTGTCTCTCCAGGGAGTGCACACACCCTTACAGTATAAATCTCTCTTTAAAAAAAAAAAAAAAAGATGAATATTTAGTGACACATAAAAATAACACCTGAAATCAGGCATTGGCAACTGGATTCACATGGGAAAGGTTCTGGGTTTGTGTATCTGGCTCTTCATAGAAAAAGTCTGTTAACCCCTTGTCCCCTGCCCACTAGAAAGTAAGGTCCATGAAGGCAGGCCTCTGTCTTGACTGCTGCTTTAGCTCCAGTACCTAGACCATCCCTGGCATTCATAAGCACTGCTATTTGTGAAATTTTGATAAGTGACATACAGCTGAAATAAACTTTAAGAACCCAAACAAATGGGTCAAAGTTGTGGAAGTCTCTCAATTGCACCGGTCCTTACAACCTTAAAGAATAGTAGGATGTCATGGATAAAGGCAGTACTGCTTTCATCCACGAAAATGTTAATACCTAGGCATAGATGAGAAGCAGCCTTCTAATTCCTCAGCAGTTTTCCTAGGGTGAGTGTAAAAATAGCTGAGTTCATATAATATCAAAAATGCAGCTAATGTGCAAGTAAGAAATTCTGCAGTTCTACAATGTCCCCAGCTAATAATCAGACTGGATCATTTTTTAATTATTTATGTAGTTTTCTTCTTTGTCATTTGCCAGAGGACATGTGCGCTTTGCCAGAGAGAGGTGGAGGGAAGAAAGCACCCCCCAATGGAATATGGTCACACCACAATCCCTTCTCCTCCATTTCTCCATCCTGTTGGGATTTGGGACACACGTGTACATGTACCCAGCAGGTTTTTCAAGCTGCCAGGTCCAGAATCCAATTCACAGTTGGCGATGTGATTTCCGAATCCCTTAATCACAAGGCCACAGGGATGGCCCAAGTTTTTAATGTTTTTCTTTCATGAGAGTGAGAGAAAGACAAACACAAACACAACTGAGTCTCACATCAGGATCACCTCTACCACCCAGCCTACCATCTTCTGTATGTATCCAGGTTCACCTGAGCCACTGAGCCAGGCCCAGACTGATGATGTCTTCAGACAGAACTACATGCATATCACCAGTCAACAGTCGCCCCAGAGCACCTGGATGGCTGCTCTTTATTTTCATATTTATATTACACATTTTCTATGTAGAACAAACTCAATTAAGTCCACTTCACAAAGACAATCCTGAAATATCTGCTATATGTACAGTTCTATCGCTGGGGCCTAGGACACATATCCCCAAAAGATGGCTGCAAGAGACCAGATGCACCATCCCAATGCATTTCCTTGTTATATTTTAAGCTGGTTATTGTGAGAAACTGCAGACACAGGAGTAGCTCTGAAAAGCTGTCCTTTTGGTAAAAGAAATTTGTATAATAGTAAAGAAATCTAAGTAGTAAAGTATCTATATCAGGGAGACAGGTTTTTGTCTTTTTTTTAAGAGAGCGATATTTGATATAGGGCATATGCACTTGCCAGAGAGAGAGACAGAGAGACAGAAAGCAAGAAATCACCCCTCCCCCCCAGGGGGGATGGCCATGCTGCAATCCCTTCTCCTCCATTCTCCTCTCAGGATTTTGGACATGCACACACACATTCCCTGCTTGAGTTGGAAGTCATCAGGTCCAGGATTTGAACCACAGTCAGCTATGGGGGAATACACCAATATAATCATTACGCCATCTGCGGGTCCCAGGAAGACAATTTTTACCACCTAAGAGACTCAGCTGCATAAACAAGGCAACCTCCATTCACATACACTTCATCTCTTGACTGTCCCATAGCTCGCGTACACCACCTCCCAGAAGCCCCCAGCAACCATTCTTTCCTGTAGCTCATGCTGCAATATAAGCTTTCTCCACCTGACCCTTGTTGGAGTCCAGTGTGTTCTGTGGGACTCCCAAGTGTATGTACAAATTAAATACAGTTTGTCTCCTGTTAATCTGGTTTGTGTCAACTTAATTCAGAGCCCAGCCAAAGAATGTAGAAGGGTGGAGGGAAGCCATGTTTCACTCCCCTACACTGTAATAGTACAACTCTATCCTGGAACGAGTACAATCCTGTAAAACAGCCTAACCTGTAATGACCACCCTCACGGCCCACATGCCTAGCTTGGTTTGTGACCTATTTTCAGAATGAAAAATTGTAAAGCTTTCTTCATGATACTGTTTCTCAGGTACACCTAGAAATTAACGTTGATGAAAGCAGTATCAGTCCTCTCAAAGGCATTCTTTTCATTAAAGAAGACAAAGTTCAACAGTTGTTTTCATAATCTTAAGTAAGAGTACTCTCATTTTGTATTTACAAACTGTTTAGTGTCTGGATGAGTTCTCATACAAAAGAATGCCTGGAATTGAGGAAGGAAATAATTCATATCCTTTGGAAGACCTAAGTAAGTTGGTAGAAACAAGACCGTTTCAAATCTTGGGCCTCACACAATCTAAAGGTATTATACTTTATAAGTATCTATTAAATAAAAGGCTCAGTTTTTTTCTGCTCCTCACTTAAAATTACTTTTAACACAGGCCAACATGACCACATATCAATTACTTACAGAGTTAACTCTTGGTCACAAAAATATACAAGTATGTTAAAGATCACCAAGTTTCTTCTGGAAAAAGGACAACATAAGTCTGAGTTTCACTTTTATATCTTCCTGACTTTTTTTTTAAAAAACTCAGGAGTCTCCTGACAAAAGCCAATAGTCATTGCTAGTTTCAGTTTCCTGATAGTCCTCATTATTTTCAAAACCCACTGTGGCCTAGTGGTTAAAAGAACCGGATCTCACTGTTGAAATCCCAGAAACACACTGGGCAGGTAGGTGTACATGTGTGTCCAAAATCCTGACCTGAGGGAGAAATGGAGGGGAGGGATTGTGGCCACATGACCTCGCCCCACTGAGGGGAGGTGCTCCCTCTCTCTGTCTCTCATCTCTTTCTGGTGAGCACACGTGCCCTCTGGCAACTAAAAAAAATAAATTTGATCCTTATGCACGGTACAGTACTATGGTCTAACAAGAACTCATGGTGAGTAAAGGTTTTCTTTTTCTATTTCTTCTTAATGAGCCATTGTTATGTACAATTTTACCTAGCTCTAACTGGACCAATGACTGATACCACAGAGATTTCGGATTATAAACTCTTATCACCCACAATCCTCTACAGGAAAATTACAAATTCTTCTTTCACTGGCTATGTTAAGATTATCTTTGTTTTCAAAAATCCATCCTCCTTAATTTATGAGACTCTCTGCTGTCTGCTTTGTAATCACTTTTTCTTTAGAACTGTAATTCACAGAAAAGAACATCACTGACAATCGATTATATTTACAAAATAACCAGTAGAGCCAATGTTGAGTGTTCACAACATAATGTGATGTTATGCTGAAGGTAGTGAATATGTTTCTATCTTGGACTGGATTTGTTCTTTACACGCCATATACATCCTTTTAAAAACCCTACCACACTCTATAAAGATGTATAGGATTACATGTAAACAATAAATTACAATAATAATTGCTTTAATTAAACTAGATTAGATTTAAAAGACTAGCTGCCTCTTCTGGAACATTTTAAAACTGATAGAACATATCAGCTGTTTCAAGAACTGACAAAGTGCAACTTGTAGGTGCTGGTCTTAACGCTCAATGTTAGCATTATCTGTCTAAGCCAAATCAATAAACACACTTTACAAGAGTTTTCACAAAGAATGAGTAAGTAAAATGTATAGTAACATTACTACTAAATAAAGTCTATGGCGGGACCAGCAGTTGGTATAATGGTTATGTTGCTGTACTCCCATGAAGTCAACCACGGCTCGAGTCCTGGACCCGGTGGCTTAAACTCATGCCAGGTACATGTACGTGCATGACCAAGAGCCCGAGAGGAGAATGGAGGAGAAGGGATTGTGGCATGGCCATCCCCCCTGGGGGTGATTTCTTGCTTTCTGTCTCTCTGTCTCTCTGTCTTTCTGGTGAGCGTACACACGGTATAATAAAATCCTCTCCAAATAAATAAATAAATAAAAGTCTATAGCAAGCAGTGCCAAATAACACACAGAATACAATTCATGTCCTGCTCTTAAAGAGAAATTTAAAATACAGCTTCTCCCCCATTTAATTCTAGCCCCACATCTCCAAAACTGTGGCGATAACGTGCCAAAGTACAGAGATCCTCTCAATACACCCAGCCAAGCACAGTGGACATGCTCACACGACCCAGGTTCTAGTTATTCCTTTGCCACAGGCAGGAAGAGTAAGATACACAAAACAGATCTGTGAAACTAATATTCTTCACTAAATCCGTGAGGCCAGGAATAAACAGATGAACCAAGTCTATAGCCAGCCAGACAGGTTTACCTTTGATGGCTTCGGGTTTTGCACCTGTAAAATTCCATCACTCACAATTCACTTTTCTAGCTTAAACCATGGAAAGCAAAGGCTCTGCGATACTAAGCCAAAAGGTGGACTATGACGTTAAAAATTCAATGTCAAATTTTCTGATCTCCATGTGTTTCTCTACCTTTGTAATATTTTTTTGATAATTATTTTATTTAGCTTTATTTACTTATTTATTCATTTATTTCAATTTGACCAAAGAGGGGCAGAGTGAGTGAGAGAGAGGGGGAAAATGAGAAAATAAGCCGCCAGATCCAGGACTCAAACTGTGGTTGGCCACATGGGAATCCAGTGCTACCTGCCAGCCCCTACCTTTGTAATCTAAAGAGGAAACCGCTGAAATACAATGCATTGGGAAAATTTAACAGTAAAAGATACCACTGATGCCTAAGACAAAGTATAAAACCTCAAATGTTCCAGCCTCAGTCTTAAAAACAGGGCTATTTGTGGCCAGCAGGTGGTGTAGTGGTTAAGGCACTGGACACCTACATGGTCAACTGCAGTTCGAGTCCCAGACCCAGAAACTTGAAACTCATGCCAGGGTCGTGTGCATGTGCCCAAAATCCCAAGAAGAAAATGGAGACAGATTGTGGCATGGCCATACCCCGTAGGGGGGTGATCTCTCATTTTCTGTCTCTCTGTCTCCATTTCTCCAGCACGTGTACATACCCTATAACAAAAAATCTCTTCCAAAAAAAAAAGAAAGAGAGAGAGAGAGAGAGAGAGAGAGAGCAGATTTCATTTTTTCTAAAATATCTCTAGTTTGTAGCTAGGCATGTTCTAGTACATTCAAAATGGCAAATACATCTTTTTCTCCTGGCAGTAATAGGTCTCACAGGTAAAAATACACAGCTTATCAAAAATACACATTTGGAAACTGAAAATCTCACTTTCTTTATTTTGCCATACACTTCAGGCCCCGCTTATTAGTTTCAATTCTGCTCTGGCTCTATTTCCAGTCAGTTTCACTTCTGACTTTGCTGCCCCAAAGTTGAGAATTGTGATCCTGGGGAGAAACTGAAAAGTAAACACTACATAAGAACACAGCTTTTCCAGTCAAAGGAAAACGCGACGTTTTCACAAGAAAAACAGAGAAACAAAAAAGAAAAAATCTTAAATTCCCGATGGCATTTTTGTCACATAAAAATAGCGACTTTAGGATGATGTCTTCTAAGTTTCTAAAGCTTCTACATACAGTTTTATTTACGGGCCACAGCAGCTCCAAGAGTGTCATTCTATTTTCTGGATACACACTATATATGACACTTTTTTCCAGGTCACAGAGGACTTAAATATTTGTGGAAGGGATCAGTGTACACAACATAGGACTGCGCTTACATCCCATAACACGGCTTTCTCTCTTACCAACAAAATGATTTTTTTTAGGTTTTTGCCATCGGCCTGTTGTGCCTGTCAGAGAGAGACAGAGAGAGGGAAAGTGAAAAATTAAGGTGGATGGCTATGCCGTAATCCCACGCATGCCCCCACCCCCGCACGCCCATCATGAGCTTCAAGCCACCGAGTCTGGAACTAGACCCACTGTCAGCTATGTGGGAGTCCAGCATCTTAACCGTGACACTACCTGCTGGCCCGCAAAACAAGACTTTTTAAAAATGGTAGATGATCGAATTAGATGAACGAAAGCAAACTACCTAAATAAACATATGTTTAGAAGTGGGCAATATATACCATGTACAGCTAAATTAAGCTTAACACCTGCTCTTGTGCTGCTACCATTTTTTTTAAACCATATATACTTTTTTAATTTTATTTAACCTTCTTTCTTTCTTTAAATTTGACCAGAGAGGGACAGAGTGAGAGTGAGAAAGTGAGAGAGCCAAGCCCCAGGTCCAGGACCCAAACCACGGTTGGCCATGTGTGAGTCCAGCGCCCTTAACCATCATGCCACTTGCCAGCCCCATTAACCTTGCATTTTAATCCCATTGAATCCAGTCTTTCCTTCCTCATTTTAGGTTATAAAGTTCTTCAAAGAAAAGATTCATACGCAAAAAAAGAATTGAAAAATAAAAATATACTGAGTTCCTATCTGTGTATAACCTGCACAGTGGTAGGTTAGGGGCTGTGGGAAATAAATCAGAAAGCCTGATGGCCCCAAACTTTGAGATAAATGAAAACTTTCCACCAGAACCCTGCGGCAAATGGAAATCAAAGACCTAGACTGGAGTCCCTATGTTGACTCTGAGTGAATTTATAAGTTACCTGGCGCTTAGATTCCTCATCTGTAAAAGGAAATAGCTACTGATAGAAATCTCCCATGCAGAAGAATTCCAAATAATTGTAGATACTCTGCCCTCAAAGAAGGGAATTTAGGGGCCAGCAAGTGACATAGTGATTAAGGTGCTAGATCCCCCACATGGTTGACCACGGTTCAAGTCCCAGACCCAGAGGCTTGAAACTCAAGCCAGATGCATGTGTGAGCGTGCCCACAATCCTAAGAGGAGAACAGATAAGGGACTGTGGTGTAGCCATACCCCCTGAGGGATGATTTCTCACTTTCTCTCTCTCTGTCTCTCTAGCAAGCACATGTGCCCTATAGCAAAAAAAATTTCTCAAAAAAAAAATATATATATATATAAATTCTCACCACTTGGGCCAGCAGGTGGCATGGTGCTTAAGGCACAGGATCTCACATGGCCGACTGTACAGTTTGAGTTTAGGGCTTGAAACACATGCCAGGCACGTGTGTGTGCATGCCCAAAATCCCAAGAGGAGAAAGAAGAAGAAACTGCAGCCTGGCCATCCCCTCTGGGGGGTGATTTCTCACTCTCTCTCTGTCTCTCTTTGGCAAGCACATACACTCTATTGCAAAAATCTAAAATAGATAGATAGATAGATAGATATAAATTCCCACCACTCATGCATGGGCTAGACCTAATGACTTCCTTCTGAAAGGTGTAGAGGGAAGAGTGAAAAGAGTAACCTTACTGCAGAGAAACTTGATAAACACAACCTGTGGTACTGTGATTTATCTAACAAATATGTATTTTGGTCTTCACCTCCTTGTTCCAAGCCAGAGCTTGTAAAACCTTTACAATGTCCTCAGCAATAGGCATGCTAGGAGAATCTTTTCTTATAATACTTAGTCTTTGACCCCAGTTCCAAGAACAGAATGTCTAACTCTCTTGGAACTTCCTGGGTACTAAGAGCATCTTTTTCTTTTTTTCTTTTTTTTTTTTTTCTTTTGGAGAGGTTTTTGCTATAGGGTGCGTGCACTCGCCAGAGAGACAGAAAGAGACAGAGAGACAGAAAGCGAGAAATCACCCCCTGGGGTGATGGCCACGCTGCAATTCCTTCTCCTTCATTCTCCTCTCGGGATATGGGCGTGCACGCACACGCGCCCGACGTGAGTTTAAGCCACCAGGTCCGGAACTCAAACCGTGGTCGACTACATGAGAGTCCAGCGATATAGCCATTATGCTAACTGCTGGTCCCAATAAGAGCATCTTTTGCAACGTGGTAGCCTCTGGATTAGGGTTAGTCATCAGAAAGACCAAGCCATGGAACCAGCATATGGTGTAATTGTTACATACCTGGACTCTCATGTAATTGGCCACAGTTGAAGTCCTGGACCCGGTAATTTAAAATTCATGCCAGGTACATTTGTGTGTGTGCCCAGTATCCCAAGAGGAGAATGGAGGAGAGGGGACTGTGGTGTGGCCATCCCCCCGGGAGTGATTTCTTGCTGTCTGTCTCGCCAGCAAGCTCATGTGCCCCATTAAAAAAAAAGAAAGATCTGGGGACCAGCAGTTAGTATAATGGCTATGTCGCTGGACTCCCGTGTAGTCAACCGCAGTTCGCATTCCGGACCCAGGGGCTTAAAACTCATGCCAGGCGCGTGTGCGTGCATGCCCAAGATCCCGAGAGGAGAATGGAGGAGGAGAAATTGTGGCATGACCATCCCCCCTGGGGGGTGATTTCTTGCTTTCTGTCTCTATGTCTCTCTCTGTCAGACGAGCGCACGCGCCCTATAGCAAAAACCTCTCCAAAGAAAGAAAGATCAAGCCATGATTAGACACTTGAAACGTTCAGCCCTCCTAGCCCCCATCTTCCAGAAAGGGAGAAGGGGCTGGAGATTGAGTTAATAATCCATCATGGGTCAGCCCTGGGGCTGGGTGATAGCGGAGCTGATCCACAGGGTTGGTCACAGTCTGAGTCCAGCTTGAAAAACATGCTGGGCATATGTGCATGCATGCCCCAAATCCTGACAGGATGATAAAATGGAAGAGAAGGGATTGCAGCATGACCACACCCCACTGCAAAGTGCTTTCTGCATCCCCCACCCCACCCCCCCGCTCCCCGGCACATACACTCACAAAAAAATCCATTGTGTCTAACTA
>NW_006159505.1:4858111-4863405 GCF_000334495.1 Tupaia belangeri chinensis | reverse complement strand
AAAAAAAGCCAGTAACACAACTAGACCTATGTGAAAGAGTCTGGGTTCATGTTTCAGAATCTTCCAGAGTATGCCCACATGTACCCATGATCCGGGCCAGAAGAGCCGGGGGGTGGAGGGACAGGTCACAATGTAAAGACCCTGGTAGGGGTGCCTCTCTGTCTAGTTCTCTCTCACACATGGAAGAATTTTTTTTCTTAGTCTACTCTGGGGCACGTGCTCTAAATGAAGAGCAACAGAAAGAGAGAGGGTAAGAGAGAAAGCTTTCTCCCACTCCCTCTACCCATCTCTCTGTGTCTCTCTGGTGAATGCATGGACTCACTGGCAATTAAAAAAACAAAAAAAAAAACATTATTAGCACCAGTATGTAAACATAACCTGTGGGGACCAGCAGGTGGCTCTGGCCAGTGGCTAAGGTGCTGGATTCCCACATGGCTGACAGTGGTTTAAGTCCCAGACCAGACAGCAAGAAAATCACACTGGGCATATGTGTGTGCATGCCCAAAATCCCCAGGAGATAATAAAAGAGAAGGGAATGCTACGTGGCCATTCCCCCCAGGGGGTAAGTTCTCACTTTTCCTCTCTCTCTCTGACAAAGGCACCCATCCTATGCAAAAACCTTTAAAAAAAAAAAGAAAAAAACTATGTATGGACATTCGTTGTAACAGTATAACAGAAAAACTGGAAACGTTCAAAAAGTCCACCAAGAGAGTGTTAATTAAATAAACATAATTTATTTACTACTATGAAAATGTGGTAGATGCCTACTGACACAGAAAACTGTCCAATAAAAACAATAAATCACATTTTTGAATTTTTTCAAAGGAAAAGATTAAACCAAGTTTGGAATATTTCATCTGGTGTCTTCCATTTATACTGCAAGGGAATCACATCTGCATGCAGAATTGTACATGCGCAAGTACATGTTCTAAGGCAAGAGTCCACAGTTTTTACTAAGTTGAGGATTATATGTTCCCAAAAAGAGTCACTAAACAATCACTAAAAAAGCTTCCCGGGCTCTGACTATCTCAGAAAAGTAGTTAGGTTATACCTGAATAATAAAGCCTTTGGGGAGGAAAGAAGTTAATCTTTATTTTTTTTAATGGAGAGGTTTTTGCCATAGGGCCAGTGTGCTCGCCAGACAGACAGAGAGAGACAGAGAGACATAAAGCAAGAAATCACCCCCCCAGGGGGGATGGCCACGCTGCAATCCCTTCTCCTCCATTCTCCTCTCGGGATCTTGGACACACACGCACACGCGCCCGGTGTGAGTTTTAAGCTATCAGATCCAGGTCTCAAACCATAGTTGACTACATGCCAGACACTAACTGCTAGTCCCAAGAAGTTAATCTTTTAAGGACATGCTAAATGCCTCTACCACAGAACATAAAATTTTTATTTCAAGACACCTAAATCCAAGGGTTTGAAGAAGTTATTCTTCAGGTGAGCTTGTATTCATTCACTAGCTAATTACAAACCTCAACCAAAAATTAAAGAGCTACAACCATCTTGAAAACAGGTGACTAGTTCGTGCTTAAATTACAGCTCAAGTCAGATCACACAAAGGGAAATGAAGTCGAAGGTAAGTAGCTCCATCTGTCACAGTTCAAGAGCTGTGGACTCACACATGTAAAGGTTCAGGAGTTATGCAGTCTATCTAAATAAAAAAAAAATGTGGACTGGGCCAGGGTAGTTAAGGCTACTGGATCCCACATGGTCAGTGCTGTGGTTCAAGTCCCAGACCATGCGGCTTGAAAAACACACTAAATGGCAAGAGAAGAATGGAGAAAAAAGAGACTGCTGTATGGCCATCCTCACAGGGGAATGATTTCTCACTTTCCCTCTCCCTCTGTCTCTCTCTCCAGTAAGTGCAGACACCCTAAAGCAAACCAAAAGAAAGAAAAAAGAAAAAATAGTAGATTAAAATAAGATGGATCAATGAGGTCTTATACATATTGGGTTGTCAGAAAAGTCATGACATAGTTTTCTATGCAAAAATGTGGCATGACTATTCTGATGGCCCAATAGAAAAGCCCAATAGGCTTTTCTTTGTACAATAAAAACCCTTTCTGGAGGCAGATGAGGCAGAAGGAATCCAATGTTTCTGAAATTAATGTCATGTAATATATTAGTATTTTAAACACTGGAGCCACTTTTAGAATCAGCAGGATGTAATAAAGACAGGAATAAGTGAGTAAATAATAGCAGGGGTATCCTCTATCCTAAAATGAAAATATACCTTAGAACAGTAGCTCTAGGCCAGCCCTATATCCTCCAGTGGTTACAAGAGCCATTTTCCACATGGCTGACTGTGGAAATCCCAGCTCCAGGGGCTTGAAACACACACCAGGGGTGGAGAAACGATTGTAGTGTGGCCATGCACACACCAGGGGTGGAGAAACGGAGAAACGATTGTAGTGTGGTCATGGGAGGGGCCTGCTGGGGGTGGGGTGCTTTTCCCTCTTTCTCCCTCTTTGGTAAGTGCACATACCCTCTGGAAATTAAAAAATAAAAAAGGAAGAACAGTGGTTCTCAACCAAGGTAATTTTGCCCTGGGTGGGGGGATGTTTAGCCATGTCTAAATACATTTTTGATACCAGGACTGAGGAGGTGCTGCTGGTATCTTATGGCCGAAAGATCATACAACCACCTTTCACCCTTCTACCTCAACCTGCCTCAAAATGTCAACAGTGCCAAGGTTGAGAAACCCTGCCTTAGAAGTAGGCGGGGGAGCAGATCACTGAAACTATGCTTTGACATAATCAACTTTATCTAGAAATCCTACCTTCACAGGGCTTATTTGTTCAGAAATACTGACACTTCGCCAACTAGCACGGAATGTATTGAAATCCAGGATTTTCAAAATGTTAAAAGAAAGTTAATGATCTACTTTCCCAGTTAGCTAACCTTCTGAAATTTTACAAAAGCCATAGTCAAAAAGACAAAATAATGTTAAAAGGAAAAAAAATTATACACACTATTTATTTTACAACATTGAGCCACAAAAGCACACCTTTTATATTATGTTATTTACGTAAAGTTCAAGAATAGGCAAAAACTGATTTCTGGCATTAGAAATCACTAACGTAGTTCCTCTGGGGCAAAAGGAAAAGCAGAGCTGGGAGAGATCCTAAGGAAGACTTCTGGGATGGTAGTAATTTTGTGTTTCTTAATCTGGAGAGTAGTTATATAACTGTGTCCGTTTTGTGACAATTTATCAAGCCGTATACCAACAATCTGTGCAATTTACTGTGCACAGATAACATTTCAACAAAAAAATGCATATTATATATTTACATCCTAAAAATCTGAGCACTTTGACTAAGGAAAGCTAAATTAATGGCAACGACAAAAGTAAAAGTGTTTTGTTTTATAGGCTGCCTTCCAAGAATTCAAGAAGGACGACACCCCCAGAAAGCTGTAAATAGCACACTCAGCACTCACACAGCATTCAGCTGTACACTTAAGCCACTATATACCCCTCGGCAGCCATCCAAAGATTTGACAAACACTAACAAATGCAGTTGATCTTTTTTTCCATGGACGGTTTGTTTGGTTTATTTCTCCCAATGTTAAGATAGAAAGCTTTATCAAAGAATAGGCTCTAGGAAGTAAATGATGCTTTCTCTTCCCTAATCCTGCATGTTCCCAAAGCTCACCCAAACTAACTCCCTCTTGGACCTTCAACCCGTTAGGAATTCTCCAGGCAGTTTCTAACAGTGCCCACCATTGCCTCTGCCAGCACCCAGCCTGGCACTCACTCCACCCCCTCACACATCCAACAGTTCATGTGAATGCTCATTTCAGAGGCCAGTCTTCCCAGCCAGGCAGAGGGCAAGGCTCTCCCAGTACCTCAAATACTATCCAAATCCCACACCTCTCAAACTCCTGATGTTCTCTACAAAGCCCCTGCCCCAAAGCACCGCAAACCCAGGGCACATGCTCCCTCAATCTTTTAAATCCTCTTCTACCACACAAAAACACTCGTCCCTCTGCAAACCATTGCAACCTCCCTGCCCCGTGCATGGTTATTCTCTCCAGCTCCTCCTCTCTTTAGCATCCTCACGGCCTTCAAGTCCATTTCTCAACCATCCCCTCCCCACAAGGTCGGCCTTCTACTTTTATAGTCCTTCCTAAATCGCATGCGCAGAAATGGAAAGTCAGAAAAGGAGCCTGCTCTGTCTGGTGCGAAGGCAGAGGAGAAAAGGTTGCTCTTGGCTCATTCAAGCAAAACAGCCACCTGCAGGGACTATGGGATCAGTGTCCAACTCCATCTCTTACTAATTGCAAGCCTCAGTTTCCTCAACTGCAAGATGGGGATTTAAAGGGAAAAAAATAATAATAAAACAGTTTTATCTCATAAAGCTGTGAGGATCCAATGAACTAAGGACCACGGAGCACTTCGCACAAATCCAACACAGTAATCTCTAAGTAACTGAGTGTATCGTGGGTCCTCTTCTTGGAAGAAGAAAAGAAGGTGAAAGATACTTTAAGTTGCTTTGGTGCTGAGATTCCTGCAGTCTCCAGTTGGGGGGCAGAGGGAGGGCAAGGAAAACAAAGAGGGAAGAAGTACTCTATAGAATGTGAGTGGCACAAAGATGGTCAGATTCCCCAGCTCGGCGTCTCCTCTCTCAATGAGCATCATAAAAGCGTCCACAGCCTTTGCTGAAGGCCGGGGGAAGCCCTGTGTTTACATATCAAATTCTCCTTGCACAGACACTAACTGGGAGGAATGAGGCAGGAAAGGGTCACCCTAATTACTACGGTGCGTTTCTTGGCGGCCGAGAATGAGGAAAGAAACCCCAAGGTCTCAAATACGGCTCTCCAGAGAGCCCCAGGGAGTACTTCCCAGGAAGAGGAGTTTGCAGGGACAAACTAGGAGCTCCGACGTCTCCCGCCGCTCTCGCAGGACAGTACCCACGGCTTCTCCCTAGCGGGGACGCGCGCGGGAGAGAGAACGCCTCGCCGGGTCTCGGTGGACACGGCTTCCCGACCCTTTCCTGGAGGGCTACGGGGAGGTCCCCGCGAGGGGAATCCCGGCCCCCTCAGCTTGGCGGGCCCCGGGAGGCGCGCCGATCTCCGCCGACCTTACAGGCAGGCACCGCTCGGGGACCCTCCGAGACCCCGGGACTCCTGATGATCGCCCTTTCCTGGCGCCCCTTCCTTCCCTCTACTCCCCTCCGGAGAGCCCCGACAGTCGCCCTCAGCCGCTGGCTCCCCGACTTCCCGCCTCCAAGCGGGCATCCCATTCCCCCGCGCCGCCCCGCGCCGCGGGCTCCCCGGCTGGGAGGGCA
>NW_006159505.1:4850146-4857888 GCF_000334495.1 Tupaia belangeri chinensis | reverse complement strand
CTTTCATTGGGTGGAAGGTCTGTCCATCTTCGGCCGGATGGGCCGAGGACGGAAGGACTCGTGAACCGCCTCAATTGCGTCTGTCAAACCAGCCTGACACCTGGGGTGTTGCTTCTTTCTTTCCCATTCTCATTGGTTCTTTCCTATCAAGGGGCGGGCCTCCTGGAGGAGCCGCAAGGGCCATTGCTCTAGATTGCTGTCAATTGTCAGTACAGGGAAACAGGGGCGGGGTCTTGAGTAGGTAGCGCGCGCCCGGGATCCGATGTCACGTGCAGAAGACTGGAGAGTCACCTGATTCGTGAGCATCGGTCTTTTAAGCCGCTTCCGCCCTAACCTAGTTGCCGTGGTAACAGGCCTCGGTGCAGGGCGGGGACAGCTTGGCGCCCGCGATCGCAATCGCCGGTTTGCTGGTGCAGGCGACTTAGACGGGGTTTACTTGAGATGTCCCCAAGGTCGAGGAGCGCAAGGAGTATTCTATGGTTCAGCGGAGAGCCACTGCGAGGGAAGCACCAGGGACTGACACCAGGCCCCATGGATATCCCCTTGCAATTCCACCAGTCCCAGCGCGTGTGCCCACGCCCTCTCCGACGCCAGTGAGCTCTGCTCGGAGCTGCCAGGAGTGCCCTCTGCCAGGACGCTGTTCACCTCTGCGGGCGGGCTGCTTGGCCTTTGCTACTTTCCTCCTCCTGATCAATGCTTACTCATCGGATCTCAGCTAGGGCAGGGATCCCGTCTTCAAAGACTGCGGCCATGCTCTCTGAGACCCTGAGTTAGGATCCTTCCTCTACCACAATCCGGATTTTTCTATTGCTTTGTCTTTTAATATATGTGTCACACACAATCAGCCACCCTCCGTCCTTGCCCCACCCCACACATACACATACATACTGTGAATTCCTCAAGCGAAGGGATCTTATCTGATTCATCTCTGGAATCCCACTGCTTAACAGAGGGAAAAATTGGGACATGGTTTTTCTCAATATTTTTTGAAGGCCATCTCAAATGTCTCCTCTTCCATGAAAATTTCTTTGCTTATCATGATAGCATTTGCTATAGTAATTGCTCTTATAATAAATAGCACTGAGTCATTCTACAGGATATTGATTCCTCCCCCCCACACACACACACACACACACTCTAGATTGTGGATTTCTTCCCCAACTGAACTGATGTAGCAGAAAGAACACAGTGCTCTGGAGTCAGATACAACAGGAATCAGTCAATTTGGGAATCTTGGCTGTGCCATCTTCTGGCAAGTCAGTTCAGTATCCTCAGCCTTAGTTTTCTCCTTGAGTAAGTTGGCATATGTAGAGTGTTCCTGCAGAGTCAGACTGTAAAACAGTGATAAAACTCAACTGCTCTAGAGAAGGTCCCCAGGAGACTCCCCTGCCCTGCCCCTCAGGAGACTCTCCGAGTACCACTGGGCACTTGCACATGACCTGTGACTGGCCGATAGCTGGGGTTGGAACATGACACTGGTGCCCTGATGGGGGGTGGGGAAGGGCAGGGTGCTATCTTTATCTCTCACTCATGGGAGAAATATACAAATAAAACATTTTTTTAAGTTTTTTTTTAAAAAAATAAAGTGCCCAGGGGGACAGCAGTTATGGCGCTGAACTCCCTCACGGCCATAGCAGTTTGAGGCCCAGATTCAGTGGCTTGAAAAAATCACACCAGGCACATGTGCATGTATGCCCAAAATCCTGGGAGGAGAATGGAGGGGAAGGGATTGTGGCATGGCTGGCTCCCCGGGGGGTGATTTCTCACTTTCCCTCTCACTGTCTCTGTCTCTTTCTTTCCAGTGAACACACACACCCTAAGGCAAAAAAAATCTCTTTAAAAAATAAAGTGCCCATACAAGACCAAGCATATAATAGTTGCATTTTTTAAAATGTAATAGAAAGGGGGCGGCCCCCTACCATAGTGGTTAAGTACTGTGCATTGGGAGCCAGATCTCATATGGCTCACCAGTTCAAAATCTGGCCCCCACCAGCTTGAAAAACACGCAGGGCTTGCGTGCATATGTTCTCAAAATCCTGACACGAAGGAGAAATAAATGGAGGAAAGAGGATTGCAGTGTGACCACATCCCACGGGGGGAGGGTGTCTCTCCCCCGTCCCCCTGCTCTCTCTTAGAAATCCATACATCTTCTGGCAATTAAAAACATTCTGATACTGAGCAAAACATTTCAAAAGTGATGGCATTTCATTCAAAAGAAAAAATTCATTTAAAAAATGTAATAAAAGATTGCTATCTTTCTAGGGTGTTCGGATGCCTACAAAATACCTTGGATGTGATCTCAGAGCTGGATCACACAGATCCCACGCCTGCTCCTAGTCTGAAACATCCAGTGGTTGCTGTGGCCGGAGCCTAGGGTGTGTGGTCAGGTGTTTGTTGAAAAGGAGTAATTGAGAAATCCCAAATCTCATTTGGTACAAGTCATGTGCTGCCAAGAGCTGGTGGAATTTCATGGAAAACACATTTATTTTCTTGTAGTGCTAGAGACTAGAAGCCTGGGATCAGCTGTCAGGAGGGCTTACTCTAAAAGTCTCAGAAGTTTCTAGGAGAGAATCCTTTGTTACCTTTTCTAGCTTCTGGTGGTTCCAGGAGTCCTGGGCCAGAGGTTACATAATTCCAGTCTCTGCCTCTGTCTTCACACGGCTTAATCCTCTTCTTCTTGTGCCTTTTCTTTCTCTTCCAAAGGCATTTGTATTGGGCTGGCCCCATGGCCTAGTGGTCAAGGGTTTGAGCCCAAGACCCAGAGGCTTGAAAAACATGCCAGGTACATGTACATGTGTCCTAGGTCCTAAGATCCAGAGATAAAGGAAAAGGGATTGCAGCATGACCATACCCCATGAGGGGAGGGTGCTTCCTCCCTCTATCTCTGGGCAGTGCTACTGTCCTCTGATAAATTAAATTAAATTAAATTAATTTGCCATTGAGATTTAGGCCCTGCCCCAATTACATTTTTATATTCTCAATTTAATTACATCAACAAATGTCCTTTTTCCTATCAAGATTATAGTCACAGATTCCGGGGACACATTCTTCAGAAGGCCATCATCCAGGGCACTCCATGAGAACTGGGCATGGAGACAGAATGCAGAATCTCTTTCTAATTTTGCAAGGTTTAGTTCTGAATCCTTCATTCAACGAATACTCCCTGCAGACTTCTTTGTGTCAAGCCCTTTTCTTGGTGCTGAGAAATCAGACTCTGACCCATCTGTAGAGGATATCTTTCATGGGGGTCCAAGAAGCAAAGAAAGAGTGGTGATCCAGTTGCTCAATGCTGGGACTGGAGGAAGCCCAGGGGCAGTAGAAGCAGAGGAAATCAGACCTCCTGGTGGGGGTGGCATTTAAACTGGGTATTTAAGAATAGAAGCATTCACCAGGTAGGGAGAGAGAGAAGAGAGGACATTCCAACAGAGAGCAGGATTTGTTCTTTTCACAAGCCTTCCCTGAGGTTCAGCTCTATACAGGCAGTTGATTGGGTGCTGGGAATGCAGATCTCAAGTAAACAGTCCTCCTCAGACTGTTCTATCCACGCGCCATGAAGACTAAGAGAACTGAAATTCCCACCTTTAGGGACAGTGGGAGAATTCAAATAGCCTGCTAAGTGTTTTACAGAGTGTTATAGTAAGTGTTCAAAAAATCCTAACTATCATTTTCACATGTCCTGTTTCATTCTGAAAACGCTTGTATTATTTGGATTCCATAATGTGTCTGGTTGTTTCAATATCAAAATATTCAAAATCACTTAGAATTAAATTATCAGAATATTGATATAGTGCTGTTTATCCCCCAGGATAAACGTGTATCTAAGTTTGGAGAGCATGGGTAGAAGGTGGCCAAATGCAAAATGCATGCAATGACAGAAGCAGGTTCAAGGTCAAGTATAACAGAGAGAGACAGACTCTTCAGAGCCAGGTGGGCAATGTCAGAGTAGGCTTCACAAAAGTCTTAAAGGATGATTAGGAGTTTGATAGATGAACAACAGGTGTTTAGATCTGTTTGGTGCAGGGCTGGCTGGTGTTCTGAAAGCTAACTAGTACCCTGTTAGGTATTGACATCGGACATTCAGTTCGCAGGGCCTAAAAGCCAAACCTCCCTAGTCCATTTCGTTCCCTTTTCCTTCTCCTATGTCATGGGCCTGATGACTTGAAAAAATCGAAACAAAATAAAGCAGATCGGTTTTTCAAATGTCCTAATTTATATTAAATTAAATCTGTCCCCCCTCCTTTGAACAGAGCCCTTCATGTTCCACCCCCTTACGTGTTTAGTCAAATACTCATTAGACCTTTTCCAGGTGGCTAGCACGGGCACTTTGTGTGAAGAAATGATGCAGGTAGAATCCCTGACTGACGGCCAGCCTGTGGCCTGGTGTTCAAAGGAGCTGGATCCCACATGACTATGTGGTTGCAATCCCGGCCCAGTGGCTTGAAAAATATGCCAGGCGCATGTGCATATGTGCCGCAAATTCCAACATGGCGGAGAAGTGGAGGAGAAGGGTTTGCAATATGACCGTTCCCCATTGGGGGGTGCTTCCTCTCTTTGTCTTTCTCTGGTGAGCTCACTCATCCTCTGGTAAAAAGAAAAAGAAAAGGAAGAAAAAGTCTGACTGAAAGTTCACCAATTATTTTAGTTTCCACTGGGAGTGAGAAAATGGAGTTGACGTATAAGACACACTTGAAGCACCCAAGAGCAAGAAGTTCCTACTGTGTGGCGTGCTGCCCAGGAAGGCTTCCTAGGGGAGAAAGCGTTCGAGGCAGAGGGAACAGCATGCACCCAGGTCCAGAGGCAGAGGCCTTGACATCAGCCTCGTCCAATGTGGCTGACACAAAGGCTGCATGGGAGAGCTGCAGGCGAGGCTGGGAGAGCGGGACAGTGCCGGTTGCAAAGAACCCAACGAACAGACGGAAGAACTTGAGCCTGATCTTGAACAATAAGAAGTGACTTAGAAGGATTGCCCAGGAGGCCCTGGAGAGGTGACTTTGAAGAGACCAGATCATTAAATCAAGACTCTTATGGGCCAGGTCAGAACGGTAGGACAGAGAAGAGGGAGTTCCCCTTAGGTCCACAGGCACCCAGCGAACCCAAAAGGTGGGTCTCCAGCAGCTTGTTCCTTGTCCTTTCTTAACCTTTCATGGTCACTTTCTCTAAGAAGACTTCCCAGATCTGAACTAATCGCCCCTTTTATGAGCTGCCTCAGCAGCTGCCACAGGCCTAGTCATGTTAGGAGTGGTTTATATTTGTCTCCCCACTCTGCAGGGAGCCCTACTTTTGACTTCTCTCTAACCCCCCAGCATCCATAGCATGGAGGACAGGCTCTGCAAACTTCAACGGGCAAGTGACTGAATGAATGAAGGCAGTGAATGATGGACGCATGCTCACGTGGATGTGTGGATTACACAGGGATCTCCAGAGAGAGGAAATGAGTTTTCCAAGGTGACACAAAATATGGAACAAAGCCAAGAAAAAGACTTGGGCCACTTGTCCCCAAGGCCAGAGCTCTTTCCTCCAGTTTTCTCGCTGCCACTGACTGTAAACATGCTAGCCAGAGCGCAGGAGCTGGGAATTTGCAATCCAGCCAAGGTAACACACATCCGACACAAGTGCATCTAACGGGCGGTCGATTCACTGAGACTCACTAGGAGAACACTTTCCTAGGGACTGGCACCTGTGGTGAGTCTGAAGGCAACTGGACAGAGGAGGTTCCTGAGAGCAAGAGAAACAGCTTGGGCACATGGAGCGGAAAGCACAGTTTGAAGCAGGAGTGTTGAAGGCACTGGAAGGGAAGGCTAGGTGGGCGTGGGCAGAGAGAGGGAGCTCAAGCTGGGGAAGAGGAGGAAAACATCTTTGAAAGAAATTGATATTTCAAAAAGCAAACCAACCCAAAGACCTCCTTCGGCTTTGTTCACAATTCACTGTTACTTTTCTTTGCAATTTTCCCTAGCAGAAACTTTCAGTGCTGACAGTTTCTGAAGTTCTGATCTGGTCCCAATGGCACAGAATGACATTGAAGACTCTGGCAGGGGCCAGATCTGCCCAGCATTGCAGGCCACAGTGAAGGAGTTATGAATTTTTTTGAGTGCATGTACAGCTATGGAAAGGTTTAAGCAGGGGAGTGACATGATCTAGTTTATGTTTTAAAGGAGTCATTTTCGGGGGGGGCATGGTGTCAGCTGATGGTGTAGTGGTTACATTGCTGGACTCCCATATGGCCAACTGGGGTTCAAGTCCTGGACTTGGTAGCTTGAAACTCACACGGGGTGCATGTGGGTGTGTGCCCAAGATCGGGGAGAAAAAATGGAGAAAAAGGGATTGCAGTGTGGCCATACTCCCTAAGGGGTGGTTTCTCACTTTCTCTCTCTCTCTGTCTCTCGCTATGTCTTTGGCAAATACACGAGCCCGATAGGAAATTTAAAAATAACAACAACAACAATTATTATTATTATTATTATTATTATAATAAATAAAATAAATGATCCTTAAAAAAAAAGATCAGCAAGCTGACAATTCATTAGCTAGACTGATCAAAGAAAAAAGACAAGCTTCCAATCACTAAATCAGGACTGATAGGACATTACTACTGACTTTGCAGAAATAAAAAATGATTGTAAGGAATACTACTGCAGGCCAACAATCAGATTACCTACGTGAAATAGACAAATTCCTAGAAACATCCAAATTTCCAAAGCTGATACCAAAACAAATCGAAAATCTGAGTAGATCTATAACAAGTAGAGAGTGAACTAGTAATCCAAAACTTCCCACAAGAAAAACCCAGGGCCAGATGGCTTCCCAGATGAAGTCTACCAAATGTTTAAAGAAGAAAACACCAATCCTTCTCAAATTCTTCCCCAAAATAGAAGGACAAGAAACATTTTCTCAACTCCTTCTAGCATTATTCTGATACCAAAACTGAGCAAAAGTGAGAAAACCAGAGATCACTCAATATCCTTTATACCTTATGAATATAGATATAAAAATTGTCACCGAAGTACTAGTGAACCAAATCTAGAACCATATACAAAGGATTATAAACAACTATGACCAAGTGTGATTTCCCCAGGAATACAAGATTCATTTAATATACACACATCCATGAATGTACAATAATATACTGTCTTTTCTCTTTTAAGAGGCTTTTTGCCTTAAGTTGCATGCACTCGGCAGAGAGAGCAAAAGAAAAGAGACAGTGAGAGGCAGAGTGAGAAATCACTCCCCAGGGGAGATGACCATGCCACAATCCCTTCTCTTCCATTCTCCTCCTGGGATCCTGGGCTCACACACACAGGTGCCTGGCCTGAGTTTCAAGCCACTGGGTCTGGAACTCGAACCACAGTCAGCCATATTGGAGTCCAGAGACATAACTACTATGCCATCTGCTGGCCCAATATACTACTTTAATAAAGGATAAAAAACACATAATCAGGCCGGCTCTGTAACCTAACAGTTAAGGGAACTAGATCCTACATGACTGACAACAGTTTGAATCCAAGTTCTAGTGACTTGAAAGACACACTGAGTGTGTGTGTGTGTGTGTGTGTGTCCAAAATTCCAACAGGATGGAGAAATGGGGGAGAGGTGAGTGTGGCCTGACCTCATCATTGTGGGACTGCTTCCTCCCTTCCCAGCTTTTTCTCTGTGTCTCTCTGGCAAGCGTATGCACATACCCTCTGGCAATTAGAAAGAAAGAAAGAAAGAAAGAAAGAAAAGAAAGAAAGAAAGAAAGAAAGAAA
>NW_006159505.1:4842824-4849906 GCF_000334495.1 Tupaia belangeri chinensis | reverse complement strand
AGGAAGGAAGGAAGGAAGGAAGGAAGGAAGGAAGGAAGAAAGACAGACAGAGAGACCAAACCAACCATGTGATTATCTCAGTAGATGCAGGAAAAGTATATAACAAAAATCTAACATTGTTTCATGATTTAAATGTACAAAAAAACTAGGAATGTAAGGAAATGTTCACAACATAATAAAGAGTAGTCACAAAAACCCCATGGCAAACATCAGACCTAACAGTGAAAAACTGCACACCAACGCTGCCGCAGTAGTGTGTGCTGGGTGCTGTTGTTCAGCACACTGAGGCCACTAGAAGCCTGGTTCAATTCCAGCCCAAGCAAAAAGTCAGACTTTGCAGCTACTTAGGAGGCTCAGGCGGGAGGATCACTACATAGGGAAACCCTGAATAAAAAACAAACAGACAGACAAATGAACCACAACATACAGATACACACAGACACACACCCAGGACTGAAAATTTACTACCTGCCCCTAAAAGTCCGAAACAAGGCAAGAATGTCTGCTCTCACCATTCTAATCATTCTACTGGACGTTCTAGCCAGGGCAGTAAAGCAAGAAAAAAGAAAGTAAAGATGTCCAGATGGAAAGTAAGACATAAAACTCCATTTACTCTTTATTCATTCACAGGGTGCATGTGCTTGCTAGAGACAGAGAAAGTGAGAAATCACCCCCCTCCCCCAGGAGAAATGGCCATGCCGCAATCAATCTCTTGTCCATCCTCCTCTCAGGATTTTGGGGATGCATGCACACATGCCCAGCATGCCACCAGGTCCGGGACTCAAACTGCAAAGTCAGCCATGTGGGATCCAGCTGCCTTAACCTCCATGCCATTGGCTGGCCCCTCTGTTTACCATTTACCTGACATGGTCTTCTACATAGAAAACTCGGAACGCGAGCTGTTAAAGGACTGCAGAAGGCTGCAAGATACAAAATCAACATGAAACAAATGATTGTGTTGCTGTATATTAACATGAACAATCTGTATGTGAAATTAAGAAAACAATTTGTGTACCATAGCATCCAAAGAATATGATACTTGGGGCCAAGCAGGTGGTGTAGTGATTAGGTGTTGGACTCCCATATAGCTGACCATAGTTTGATTCCCAGATCCAGCAGCTTGAAACTCACACCGGGTACGTGGGTGTGTGCCCAAATCCGAAGAGAAGAGGGGAAGAGCAGGGATTGTGGCATGGCCATCTCCCCTGGTGAGTGATCTCTCATTTTCTCTCTCTTTCTGTCTGTGACTCCAGGGAGCACCATATAGCAAAAACCGCCCTTAAAAGAAACACACACACACACACAAACACACACACACACACACACATAAGACTATGATACTAAGAATAACCTTAACAAAAGAAATGTAAGACTTGTCCTATAAAACATCTTTTTCTTTCTTTTTTTTTTTTTTTTTTTTTGGAGAGGTTTTTTGCTACAGGGCGCATGCACTTGCCAGAGAGACAGAAAGAGACAGAGAGATAGAAAGCGAGAAATCACCCCATGGGAGGCTGGCCATGCCGCAATCCCTTCTCCTCCATTCTCCTCTAGGGATCTTGGGCACGCACGCACACGTGCCTGGCGTGAGTTTAAGCCACCAGGTCCGAGACGAGAACCGTGGTCAACTACATGGGAGTTCAGCGACATAGCCATTATGCTAACTGCTGGTCCCTAAAACATCATTTAAGAAGACCTAAGTGAAGGGAGAGACATCCAGAACACTAGATACTGTTAAGACGGCAACGTTCTCCAAATTGACCTGCAGGTTCTATCCAGTATCCTATCAACATCTCACTGCCTTTCTCTACAGATACTAACATGTGGCTCCTATAATTCATAGGGAAATGCAAGGGACACAGCAGAACCAAAATAATCTTTAAAAAGAGGAACAAAGAGAACGCATACTTCCTGGCTTCCCTTTCCTGGAGGAGGATCATGCTGTAATCCTTTTTCCTTCCAATTTCCTTAGAATTTGAGGCATGCATACATAGTGCCCAGAATACTTCTCAAACTGCTGGGCCTAGGACTTGAACTGTGCAGTCCATCATATGGGATCCGGCTGTCTTAATCACTATACTATGGCTGGCTCCAGTACCAGTGTATTTTTCAAGATGATAAGACCAGGATTTGAACCACATGGCCAGTATTATGAGATCCAGCTCCTTAACCACCAGGCCATGAGGTGGGCCTACATGATCCCATTTATATGAACAGTTCAGAACCAGAAATTCATAGGAGACATAAAGTAGATTCGTGATTAGTAATTAGCCAGGAGCAGGGGAAGCAGATCATGGGGAGTGACTGCTAACGGGTATGGGGTTTCTTTTTCTTCCTAGAGAATGTGTGTGTTCACCAGAGAGAGAGAGGAGAGAAGAAAGCACTCCGCATGGGGAATGGTTATACTACAATCTCCACCCCCCCTTAGCATGTCGGGCACACACGCACATGTTCGTTTTGTTTTGTTTTAGAAAGAGATTTATTTTGCTATAGGGCACGTGGACTCGCTGGAAAGACAGAAACAGAAAGCAAGAAATCACCTCCCTACCAGGGGGGGATGGCCATGCTACAATCCCTTCTCCGTCATTCTTTCAGAATCTTGGGCATGCACACACATGTACCCGGCATGAGTTTTAAACTACCGGGTTCAGGACTAGAACTGTGGTTGACCACATGAGAGTCCAGCGATTTAACCTTTACACATTTGCCGGTCCTGTGATCACATGTTTCTTAAGCTGCCAGGTCTGGGATTTGAACTACATAGTTAGTCATGGGGGTGGGGGGGCATGTGGGATCTGGCTGCCTTAACCACTAGGCCACAGAGACAGCTCTGAAATTTCTTTTGGGGTTGATGAAAATGTTCTGGAATTGGGGAATGGCAATTGGTGTGTGACTTTGTGGATGTACTAAAAACCACTGAGTGATGCTCAGAAAGGGGATGTCTTTATGGTTTGTGAATTATGTCTCCAATATTGAAAAAGAAAGAAAAAAAGGAATAAAAGAAAAAAGAGAGAGAAAGAGAAAGAAAGAAAAAAGAAAGAAAGGCAGGCCACTTTGATGGCTGCAGAACAAAGAACTAGAAAGGAGATTGGAAACTGGGAGCTCAGTTCAATGGGTTGGAGACAGGGGATTATGACAATGACAATGAATACAAATATCATTTCTTAGTGAGGGACTATGAGCCACACCCTGGAAGGAACACTTTATATTTAGGTATCTTCTATCTATTACCTCATTTAGTCAGGAAGAACAATCATGCCCACTTCCCAGGTGAAGACTCCGAGGCTTAAAGACGTTAGGTGATAGGGTAGTGCAGGTGGCAACCGCAGGTCTCAGACTAGATCCCACACTCCCCAGTGTGTGTCAGTAGGGCTGAGAAAGGAGGGAGTGGTTTGAGAGCCGTTTCAAGAGCAGCAGCAGGCAGATGTTAGAGTTGGGAAGGAAGCGTCCAATGTGACCCATGGCTGGCTCTGCCGTCATGTGGGCACCAGAATCCTCTAGAACCAACCAAACAGTAATGGAGGCCAAAGATTTTTTTTTTAATGCCTTCTTCAGGGACTGGCAGGTGGCACAGTGCTTAAGGCAATGGACATTCCCACATGGCCAACCACGATTCAAGTCCCAGACCTGGTGGCTTGCTTTCTCACTTTCTGTGTGTGTGTGTGTGTGTGTGTGTGTGTCTTGCTCTGGTCAAATTAAAATAAAGTGAATGAATGAATAAATAAAATTAAATCATTCTTTTTAAAAAATGCCTTCTTCACATTTCTGCTACTTTAATTACCTTAGAACACCTCAGAACAAGGGGCATTCAATCCGGAAGCCTTGAGTCCCCTGTCAAGAGGTGGCATGAGGTTTGTTGATTTGCTGTGTGATTAGATACAAGTCCCTGGGCCTCTCTGCACGGCGTTTCCCAGAGTAGGAAGAGTTGTTCTGGATAGGCCGTCTTGGCAGGTGGCACAGTGCTTAAGGCAATGGACATTCCCACATGGCCAACCACGATTCAAGTCCCAGACCTGGTGGCTTGCTTTCTCACTTTCTGTGTGTGTGTGTGTGTCTTGCTCTGGTCAAATTAAAATAAAGTGAATGAATGAATAAATAAAATTAAATCATTCTTTTTAAAAAATGCCTTCTTCACATTTCTGCTACTTTAATTACCTTAGAACACCTCAGAACAAGGGGCATTCAATCCGGAAGCCTTGAGTCCCCTGTCAAGAGGTGGCATGAGGTTTGTTGATTTGCTGTGTGATTAGATACAAGTCCCTGGGCCTCTCTGCACGGCGTTTCCCAGAGTAGGAAGAGTTGTTCTGGATAGGCCGTCTAAGCTCCTGTCTAGCTCTGAGCCTCTCTGAGCCCATGCTAGGAGGGTAGCCCAGGATAGGAGCTGGGAAAATACCGAATCTGGAGAGTGAGTTCAGGAAGGAATGTGGCGTCTGCCTCAGAACCATCCTCACTGCCCCCTTGTGGCCACACCTGAAAACCACAGCAGAATCATAGAACTGAATTGACAATCTTCTTGCTGGTACTGTGGCGCCCCCACTCGGGCAACCCAGGGACTGAGGGCCTTTTGGTAAAGGAGGGTCTGATGGGGCCTCCTAAGGTTAATGAGCCCCCACCCCAGGCACATTCACAGCCTCTACCTGGAGTCCCCACGTGCAGCTTAAGGGAGGGCTGTCCTCTGCCCTGGACAGGCTGCAGCCAGATATGTTGCCCTGGGCAACGGGATCCTTCTGGGATCTGGGACCTGGTTCTACCGCTGCTCTCCTTAGACAGAAATGGCCAAGTTCCCCAGTGCACTGCAGGTGTTCATGGCTCACAGAAGTAACCTTGAGAGTAGGGGACCTACCTGTGTAGGGAGGCGGGTCAGGGCCTGACCTGGAGCTGGAGTGGTGTTTACGCCAACGTTGGCTCTGCCTTGGGCCAGCCGCCACCTAGGGGAAAGCCTGTCTTCTGGATGAAACTCTCCAGCCTGAGGCCTGCTTGGTGCTGCAGTCCAGCCTCTGTTGGCCCTCCAGGGCTACCTCTCACCACTCTGCCTCCTCTGCCCTGGCTCTGGGAACTCTGAAGAAGCCACCTCCCTGCCCTTTGCAGCCAAGACCCCCCACTTTGACCTCTTGTTGTCACCTCTGTGACAACAGAGCAGCCAGGCTGATTCCCCTGCTTTGCACGTGCTGCCACCCCTGCCTCCACCCCTTCCAGTGCCCTCCAAGGCCCAGTGCTGTGCTAACTCCTCTGCAAGGCGCCTAGGTTGGCTTAGATGCCTGTCCCAGCTCTAATGCCCTGTGCACCCTCAGTCGTCCAGCGTCCGTTTCTGCGTCCGTTTCTGCTCCCGAGCAGCACGTTCGCGACGTCCACTGTCTGGCACAGAGGGTCTATCCCCGAGGTGACGAATAAATGGCAGGGACAGGCAGGACTGGCCTGTAGGAGGGAGGTAGGTAGAATGGGGTCCCAGGTGCTCGGCATCACTGAGCTGAATGGAATTAGAGCCAGGAGAGGTGGCATCATGTGGGACCTTGTAACACGAGGGGGACGGCAGGCCAGGCCCCCCACTCTCCCATAGACCCACACGCTGATGAGGCCAGCTGCCAGGCTGTGACTGTGCTGTGCCCCCACGTGGCCAGGACCTGAGAGCCGACAGCCAGCGACCACACGAACAACCACAGAAGTGGACCCTCAGCTGGGCTTTGTGAGGGACCCTGTGTGGGGGACCCATTTAAGGTTAACTCCTGACTCAGAACTGTGAGATATTTGAAGTTATGATGAGCTGGAGTAACCCGTTCCACAGCCACAGACACCGGTGCACCACAGGGGCCGTGGGGCCAGCGGAGCTGGGGTGGTGGGGCCAGGAGCTGTGGTCTCCTAAGTGGCAGGGCAGGACACAAATGCAGCCCCAGAAGTAACTCAGAGTGGATTCTCATATTCCTTTATTTGTCCAGGACTGTACAAAAGTCTGACGTACAATGATCTCATTGAGAGAAAACAAAATGTACAGAGGAGGGGCTGGGTTCCTCGGCCCCCACCCCCTCAGAAAGGCACAGATATGGGAAGGTTGGGTTTGGGACCCCTGCCCAGAAGCCAGCCATCCCTTCTGAGAACAGAAGAGGCCCCTTCCTCACACCACACTCAGGCTGAGACCACCAAGAAGTACGTGGTACAGGCCAGCCATGAGTCTGCCCAGGGAGAACACGTGATCAGCCTCTGAGAACGGACTCCCACCGACATGGAGGCTGGGTAATCCAAGAGATGGTGCCCTACCTCCCCCTGGGGGCTGCCCAGGATCAGCTCTGAGAGACGAGGGCTGGGATGAGAGTGGCAGCAAGCAGAACCAAGCTGGAGTGGCCAGATGGTCACCGCTGCCCTCAAAAGGGGAACTACCGAGCCCTCCAACTCCTCTTATGGCAAGCGGGCCTGGTCCTGCAGCCAGCCTGGGTAGAGGTGCTTGTACTGGAAGTGGCTTCTGCCTCCCACCCCGGGGCAGAAAGTAAATAATCTGTCTGGCCGAAGCACTGATGCTGTCCCTCCTCCCCACGGACCAGGACTGAGTTCTCTGCCATTTCAGGAAGACCAGACTGAGAAACTGAAAGGCCCAGGTGTGCTGGAGCCACCACCTTGAACAGAACAAACTGGGAGTGAGAGAGCTTGAAACATTGACTTTTCCTCCTTAAAAAAGACCTAACATTGTAATGGTTTAACAAAATTATTATAATTTCTCTTAAATAACCCACAGACACCCATGACGCTTCCAAATTTACAGAATAAAAAGCACTTGAGAACTCGGTAGAAGATGATTGGCAGCCGGTTCCTCCCGGAGCTGGTCCCGGGGCTGGCTCAGTTCACCTCCAGGACCTCGGTCTCCGGGAGGCCAAACTTGGTCTTGTGCTTGTCGAAGAGCTTCACCAGGGCCTCCACATACATGGCGTGGTACAGGTCGATGTCCTGCTGGGTGGGGCGCTCCAGCTTGGGGACTGTGATGGGCTCACCCACTGCGGAGGGGGCAGAGGCCTCCAGTTAGTCAGTGTCATCGGGATCCCCTACCCCAGCCCCGACATTGGCTGGGAAAGCCACCCCGTGCTGCCCACCTGCCCCGC
>NW_006159505.1:4834229-4842606 GCF_000334495.1 Tupaia belangeri chinensis | reverse complement strand
TTAGTCAGTGTAATGGGGACCCCCTCCCCCAGCCCCGACATTGGCTGTGACAGCCACCCTGTGCTGCACACCTGCCACGCGCCAGAGCTGTGCCAGGTGCCTAACGTGCAAATCTCGGGTTGGCCCTTTTCTAGGTCAGAAGCCTGAAGCCCAGGGGCCTGGGAAAGCAGCAGACGGGCGTGAGACTGCCTGAGCCGATCGCTCTGTCATGGGGTCACGTGAATGGCTTTGCTTTGCAAAGCTCTGGGCGAGCCACTCTGCCTGAGCCTCGATCTCCTCATCTGCCACATGGGCACCCTTCCTCATTCATACATCTGTGCATGTTCTCATCTTGCTTCCTCTCCACACCCTCCTGAAGTCCCAAGGCTCCATTTCTGAAGTTTCTCCCAGATCTACGCGCTTCCCTTCCATCTCCACTGCCTCTCCCTCGGTCTGAATAACCGGCTGCCACGAAGGCCTCTGGGTGCCCTCATGGCTCCCTTTGTGGCCCCTTCTAGCCCATTTTCTGTCCAGCAGTCCCAAAGAGCACTTCAAATGTGAACCTGGACCCCCTCCTAAGTCCCCACATGCAACTTTCTGTTCTCCAAGTGAAGGGCTGGCTTCCTCGCCCTGCCCCAGGAACTCGACCCTCTGCAGCTGCATGTGCACAGACACGGGCCTGGGCCTCACTCTGCTTGTCTCCAAGTAAACAGAGCAAATTGCCCGGCACTGAGACACAGACGACGTGAGCTCTGGCCTGAGTCCAGAGGGCTCATGCACTCCTTGGAATCACTAAACTAGAGCCCTGTTCACACATATGCATGCATGTACATGCATGCATGCACGCATGCACCCCTGCAATAGGAAATTCCTTGGACTCCTCTAAACTGTCCCAAATACACCCCCCAAAAAACAAGCTGGGGCCAGGTGCAGCCAGCTTATGCTATGACACTCTTCATGGACACGTCTGCCTTTGTTCTGGTGGCACTGGCCTTTTTCTTTCTGTTCCTTAAAAGTCTACTCAGCAGTCCTTGGAGCATAATGGCTATGTCACTGGGCTTCCATGTAGTTGACTGTGGTTCGAGTCCTGGACCCAAGTAGCTTAGACTCATGCCGGACAGGTGTGTGTGCGTGCCCAAGGTCCCGAGAGGAGAATGAAGGGATTGCAGCATGGCCATCCTCCCGGGGGGGAGGGAGGGGGTGATTTCTCGCTTTCTGTCTCTCTCTTTCTGGCGAGTGCACATGCCCTATAGCAAAAACCTCTCAAAAAAAAAAAAAAAAAAAAAAGGCTACTCGGTCTTATTTTTGGAACTTCACCTAGGCTGTTTCTGACAGAAGCTCTTCCTCCTCTCTCTAGCTGGGCCATTCTTATCAGTTAGCAATGTGAGAGTCACTCCTCAGTGGGGTCCACTACGACCCCGAGAATCCACACATGCCCCTGGCCTTTGCTGTAACGGTCTCCCCTGACAGACCACAGGTCTCGTTCTCTCGCCCATCACAGCACCAAGCTCACAGCAATGGGTCTGTTCCCCCAGCCGCCCCCATCAGCACCCCACACATCCCGAGAGCAGGGCGGCTTGCACTGGAATCCCGGCACTCCGTGTCAGGACAGCCCTGGTCTGCGGGCAGGGCTCACCCACGGTGGTGATGGGCTTGGAGTAGGGCACGAGCCCCCAGGTGTCGGCGGAGAAGAGGCCCCGGCCATGGAAGATGCATGGAGCAAAGCCAATGTACTTCTGGAACTTCTTCTGGACCCATCGGCCCCAGGAGCCCTCCTCGAAGATCACCTGCTGGTACACCTCGTTCTCTCCAAAGGAGTAGATGGGAACCAGGTCGGCTCTGGAAGGGAGAGGCCAGGGCTGGTCACATGCTAATCACCAGCTTTAGCTCCTGCGGTCAGCCCTAGGGGCCCTGGACACCAGCCAAACTCCCCCTCCCCTCCGGGTGTCCCAGAACCACATGGGGGATCCCAAGCTCATGTGTCCCCTCACTGCCAGATTCTGACGGGCCCTCTGCCCACCTGCTGGTGACAGGAGAATGGCAGGTGCAGGGAGGACTGGCACCCTGGCCTGGAAGGCCTGTCTTCATCCACATCCCTCAGGGCCTGCTTCTGCTGGGAAGCTCTCCCAGTTCCAGCCCCAACTCGGCCCCTCAACCCTGACGCTACCCCATGTCATAGCTGTAGCATGCCACACTATCCCCATCTGTCCCCACAACTGCAGCACTGTCTGAAGAGAGGGACGGGCCTGATTTAACTCTGTCCTCCGGAGCTGGTCCAGCAGAAGTCCCCACAAACAGTCTCTTCTCCCAAAGTCTAAGGAAGTCTTCAGAAGAAGGGAGGAGCACTGTTATCACCTGGCCACCCCTAGCAGCTGGGCTCTCCTGGAGAGGCTCAGCCCCCCGGTCCTCTGTGTGGCTACTCTGACCAATGGCCCACTTCCCAAGATCCTTCCCTGAAAAAGGGGAGCATGGGGCCCAGACATCCTGTCTGCTTCTTAGGTGTCCCTCAGCGGGTCACTTAGCTGCACTGTTTTCTCCAATGAGAAATGGTGATGTTGTCACCTGCACGGCTGCTGGGGAATCAGAGGGGACCTTCAAGGTGGATGTGCCTTGTTAAATGGAATGTGCTGAATAGGTGAACAAAGAATGTGGCCCTGGCTTTCTAAAGGGGACCACAGCAACCCACGCCAGCCAGCTCCTCTCTGCCTGTCCTCAGGGACACCTGCCAACAAGCCTGCCTGATGTTCCCAGCCTGCCATCCTCCTTCCTGGCCTTCTGTCCCTTGAGCAATCTGGAACATTCTGGCCTAAGGGGGTTAAGTCTTCACACTGTCCCGCCTGTGAGTCAGACTGCTTGGCCTCCTTGCAAGGGCCCTGGGGCCACAGGCTCCATCTCTGCCCCATCTAGACACCCTGCCTACACGTGAGCACGCTTGGCACAAACTGTGTAGTCTGGCCTCCAACCTCCCCACCCTGGGCCCTGCCTGCAGAGGCCGAGGAGCCTGCTGCCCTGCACTGGGGCATGCTGGCAGTGTGTGTGTGTGTCCATGTGTCTGGGGGGCACTCACCCATGGCGCAGGGCCAGCTTCACGAAGCCCTTGCGATTGCGCAGCGTGACCGCGTTCTTGCCGGGCATGGAGCTCAGGGACTCAGCTGCGCCCCCCACCACGATGATGATGGCATTGCCACTGCCGTTCTTAGAGAGCAAGTAGTCTATGGTGTCCCGATTGACAGGGCAGATGCCTGGGCAGAGGGGGCGGAGAGTCAGGGCTGTGCACGGATGTGCTTCCCACCCTCGGCACGTAGTCAGGTAGAAAAGGCGTGGGCTCAAACCTAACCCACCCTCTGGGAAGCCAAGGGTCCTGTGTAAGCGATCGGTGGAGCCTCAGCTTACTTCTCTGGCAAACAGGAACTCACTCATTTGGCAAACATCCTCCAGGCCCCAACTCTGCCAAGCTGATTAACAGGTGCTGGGGACCCCAGAGGATTGGGCTTGTGGGGGGTCAGCACAGGTGGACAATGGCAATTCCGTTGTCCACTGCTCTAAGGTCCTTCCCTAGAAAATGGGAGCCTGGGGCTCAAACATCCTGCTCTGCTTATGTGTTCCTGAGCGGGTCACTTAGCTGCACTGTTTTCTCCAACGGGAAATGGCTATGTCGTCACCTGCAGGGCTGCTGGAGAGTCAGAGGGGACCTTCAAGGTGGATGTGCTTTGTCAAATGGAATGTGTTGAACAGGTGAACAAAGAATGTGGCCCCAGCTTTCTGGGCAGTGATTAGGCTATACGGAGATGACACAAGGGGGTCAGAGAAGGCTTCCTAGGGGACACCTATCTAAGAGGAACCCCGAAGACCGTGAGCAGCTCTACCGCTCAGCCCTGAGTCACTGTGGTCACGGCTGGTGAAATCTCCCAGTGCAGGACCAGCTGAGGGGCTGGGGTGTCAGGTCTGCTTGGCCTGCTCAGTGGAGAGCCTCAGGCTTTGACACTGCGGCAGCAGCAGGGGCGGGGTCTCACCTCCGGACATCAAGTACTCCCTCAGCACCGGGAACCGGAAGTTGCCGGCCAGCGTGGCCAGGTAGGGCCTTATGCCAGGGAACTTCTTGCTCACTTCCGTGGCCTCTGTGCTAAAGTTGCAGAAGGCACCCAGGCCCATGATGCCATGGGGGTGGTAGCCGAAGATGTAGTTCCTGGTGGTCAGCAGGTTGTGCGTCTTCACCAGCTGCAAGGAAGACCTCGGGTCTGAGAACAATGGCCAGGAGAGGGGTCCCGGGGGTGCCTGGAAGGCTGGGGAGGGCTTGCTGTGCTGGGCTCCATGGGACTCTGTGGGCCTAGAGAACTGCAGTGACTCTCCACACCTGACCCCAGATACTTTCATAAGGGCCAGAGCACGGGAGCCTCGTAGCCACTACCTGTACTGCAAGTCCTGAGGAAAGGGGTGGGAAACCTTCTCCCTTACTGTACGAGTCCTCCGACACACACCAGGCCCTTTTAGGCACATTCTGCCAGCCTCCTGCCTTCCCTTACTCTGGGCCTGTCCTCTGCACCATAGCCAGAGTGATGGCTTTAAAACCTGAAGCAAGTCCCTGTCACTCTCAGATAGGGAGGGGTGTGTGGCTGCCACTGGGACAAGTCCAAGTGCCTTAGTTGGACAGTCAGACCTGACTGAGGGCTCTCTCCACTGCCTGTCTCCCCAGAGTGTGAGCTCCTCGGAGGTAGGGGTCTACCTGGCCCCTCTGCCCTGAGGGCTCTGTAATGGCTCACAGACAGAACCTCCTACTTCCCCAGCCCAGAGAAGGGACAGCGCAACTAGCCTGCTTGGTAACTTCCCATCAGGCTCAGTGCAGGTTCTGCGGCAGGAAGGGCCAGCCCAGGGCAAGCAATAGCCCGTGTGCCAATCAGCCCTGGGGGTGGGGGAGGGTTGGCTATACGGCTGCCAGGACTACGACCTGACCAGTGTTATTATCAACAAAGTTGTCCTGGGATGCTCCTGAGCCTGCCCCGAGGCTGCAGGCATGGAGGGTGGGCTGGCACCATTCTCCCCGCCCAGAGCAATGAGCGTCATTGAGCCCAGACGCCTCCACCACAGTACAGGGCCACGAAAGGGGCAGAGAGGGCTGGAGAACTGAGACCAAGAGCATTTTGTCCCTAAAACATCACTCGTTCTCTGATTAGAAATATAATCAATACTGAGAGAGAATTTTCAAAAATGGAGGAACATAACACAATCAAAGCACCTAAAATACTTCTATAGATAAGCCTCTGTGACACAGAGTCCTTTTGCTAATCAAAAATACACGTTTTCTCAAAACCCACACAATTGGGGTAGGCCCCACTGTCCGTGGTTAAGGGAACTGGATCCCACATGGCCACTGCAGTTCAAATCCTGGCCACGGAAGCTTGACAAGCACACCAGGCACTTGTGTGTGCATTCCTAAAATCCCACAGGAGAACGATGAGGGGGGGATTGCTGCGTGACCTTGCCCTGTGGGGTGGGCGGTGCCCTCCCTTTCATCTGCTGTGTCTCTCGGGCAAGTGTACGCCTACTCTGGCCATTTAAAAAAGAAAAGGAAAAGGAAAGCACAAAAATCAAGGTTCTGTGGTTGATATGACCGTATATAATTCTCTACCAATACGCCATAACTGTTTCTCCTTATGAAAACCCCTTGGAAGCAAGCCTTCCTCGGATTCTACCACACGGCTGTGCTACGTGGATGGCTCGGACTCAAACCCCAACTGCGGGGCTGGTTGGTTTGTTTCCGCTAGGATGTGTGTGAACGTGCCAGAGATAGACGGAAAGAGACAGAGAGGAGAAAGCCCCCCACCCCCGTGGGGCAGGGTCACACCGTAATCTCTTCTCCTCAGTCCCTTTCTCTTTCTGGGATCTTGGGCACACATGCACACGCACCCAGCGTGTTTCTCAAGTTGCTAGGTCTGGAACTCCAACCCTGTGGCTGGCCACGTGGAATCTGGCTGCATTAACCACCAGGCTACAGAGCTGTCCCCTACTGGGCCTTTTTTTAAAACTCCCCAATTTTTTCCTCTTAGAAATAATGCTTCAATACATGCCTTATATTTGCCCACATATCTGATTGTTTCTGAGAGACCAATTTCTAGAAATGCAATTCCTGGGTCAGAGGGAATGAACATGTTGATCTTTCTGACAGCCAGTAACACCTCCACTTGAAATGGAGTTGCAAATGTCCCTTCAGCACAATGATGCCTCCTGAAAGCAGTCACTGGCAGGATGCCAAGGACTGGGTCCTCTGCGACTCCGGGTTTGGAAGCCTCTTGCCTGAGGGGAAGACCTGGTACTCAGCTTTTGGGAAGGGATGCTGTTGGCTCACCTCAGAAAACTCAAACCCAACTCGGCAGGTGACAGGCCCACAGATGGAAAGGGTAGCTGTCACCACACCCAGCTCCACAACTGTCAAGCGTGTGGCAACGTGAGCAAGGTGCCCCGCTTCACCACCTTTGCTGTGGACACGTGCGCTCCACCCACGTCGCCTTCTTTGGCAAGCAGGTTAGAGCAGCTTGAAACGCAGCTGACTGGCAGCCACCTACCAAATTAACCGGGAACAGGCCTGCTCCGCGGCTAGGGAGGAAGAGAAGCAAGGGCATCTCAGAAGAGCCCACTTCTGCTTTTTTTTTTTTTTTTTAAATTTATTTAACTTTCTTTTGAATTGACGAGAGGGACAGAGTGAAAGAGAGAGAAAGTGAGAAAACAAGCCACCAGGTCTCAGACTCAAACCTTGGTCAGCCATGTGGAAGTTCAGCACCTTTAACCACCACGCCACCTGCCAGCCCCAAACCCACTTTTCCAAGAACTTTGCCAGACTGAAGACCAGGTCTGGAGCCAGCAGGTGGTGTGGTAGCTGGGATGGCTGGATCCACATGGACGATTGTGCAGTTCAAGTCCCAGACCTGATAGCATGAAAAACACACCAGGTGTGTGCGCATGCATGCCCAAGGTCCCAAGAGGAGAGTGGAAGAGAAAGGAGTACAGGGTGGCCATACCCCCTGGGGGTGATTTCTCTCTCTCTTTAAAAAAAACATTAAAAAAAAAAAAGTGGGTCTGCCCACCAAGTTGGCACTAACTTGAAGCTGGAATTAAAAAGTGCTTGGTGCCAATTTCCACAGGAATAGATGGCACCGAGGTTGTAGCCAAGACCAGCCGGAAACTTGCTCCGAGTGGATGGCAGGCACAGCCCATCCTGGCAACCAGGAGCCCACAGAGCTCAGAAGACTAGGCCCTTGGAAGATGAGGAGGGGCCCAAGGTCTGGGGAAAAAGAGTCGCTGCTTTCCCAGAGGTGGTGCTGGTGGCACTGCTCCCACGAGGCCCACCTCTGCCAGGAGGGCCTCTCTGGGAGAGCTGAGCTGCCCTGGTGGCAAAGAGCAAAGGGCTTCTGTGAGGAGTTGGGAGGTGGATGGGTGCAGCTGGGGAGCCTCATTACATAATCGTTGGCAATGGGCGAGGGAAGGGGTGGGACAGGAGGGCCACACGCAACCCTCTCGGAGCATCAGATCTGACGTCAGACCCCTCTGGCCAAGTCCTCTCTGCACAAGAGGGACAGGAGCAAAGCTCAGCACTAAGGGCAGAGTCCAGCCTAGGCCTCTGGTGGAGCTCAGCACCCAGCCTGTGTCAAGCCTAGGTTAGCTTTGGTTCTGGTGCCCAGGGGCCCACATGGGGACAGCTCCACATGTCCTGTGGCTCCAACTCCCAGCTGGCTTCTTGGAAAAAGAGGTGATAGGACAGGGGTTTGTCTTTGTCCTTTTCTTCCTTCCTTTCTTTCTTTTTTTTTTTTTTTTTATGGTTTTACCTTAGGGCTCATGTGCTTGCCAGAGAGAGACAGAGACAGAGAGAGGGAAAGTAAGACATCGTCCCCGAGGAAGGATGGCCACGTCACAATCCCTTCTCCTCCGATCTCCTCCCAGGATCTTGCGCACACATGCATATGTGCCCAGCGTGATTTTCAGGCCACTGGGTCTGGGATGCGAACCATAGTCAGCCATGTTGGAGTCCGGAGATATACCCGCTATGCCATCTGCTGGCCCTTGTTTTGGTTCTTTTCAAAGGGTGGATATCAGGTAAATGACCCCTGCCTGTTCCGGGTCTGACCAATGGTCATCAGGACATCCTGGTCTGAGTGCAGCGGCTACAGGCCACTGCTGGGGAGCTTTCCAAGGACCAGACCACAGTGGCGGGACAGAGCAGTGGGTCCTGGACCCCAGGGAAGATGGAGACAGCAGAAAGAGCAGAAGCTATCATCACTCCTACCCAACTATCATCCCTCCCCCCATACCAGGAGTGGTTCCATTTTGCAGATGAGACCAATGAGGCTCAGTGAACTTGAAAAAGTCTGTCCACAGGGTGGTGGGCAGACAGGGACAAAGTTCAGCA
>NW_006159505.1:4812463-4834061 GCF_000334495.1 Tupaia belangeri chinensis | reverse complement strand
AGGCCTCCTTAGACGGTGAGCCCACTCCAAGGACAGGGACCCAGACCCAGAGGCAGACTTCTACAACCCCATGGCCAAAGCAGAGCCAGCACCGGCCAGGAAGCAAGGATGGCAGGTGACAGCAGGGATTAACAGCGTGCAAGGAGGGGAGACTGAGACCCAGGGACAGAGTTGATTCAACGCAAAACCCGGGGGTTACGTCTCTCCAGAGAAACAGGCAGTAGAAATTCAGTGAGAAAGAACCTGGGCCTTGGTCGAGAAGCCTGGATTCTAATGCTAATGCTGTCGCCCACTTGTTGTGCAGCTCAGACGGGTCCCTGCCCCTCCCTGGGACTCAGTTTCCTCACTCCAAATGAGAGGGGTGGTCCTGTGGTACAAGCCCTTCCAGCAGCCACAGCCTCCGATTCTTTTCAGCGAGAAGGATGGGATCAGGAAATGGGAGGTGTGGGACCCCTGACCTGGAGGAGCAGGAAGGTCCTGAGAAGACAGGGCTTCAGCTTAGCTCTGGGGCCACACCCACACTGCCAAATTCAGGGGGGAGAACATAGGGTTACCTGGCCACCTCTCCCAGGTAGCATGCCAGGATGTCTCAGGGGCTGACTCATAACAACAAATGTGCACCTCCAAACCTGATCACGCCGCCTCCACTCCAGCCCCACTGCCTGCTGCTGGCTTACGTTAGTGACCAAGGCCAGGGCGTGCCAGGCTGGGATGCTGACAGAGCTGGTCGGGCAGGTCCTGCCCCTCTGGGATTCTGCGGGAGTGATCCACAGCCTGCCAACATACCCACATGCACCCAAGCCCAGACAGCCCTGCCTTGCCAGCCCAGCTTGCAGACCAGCTGGGAGCCAGAAAGAGCCAGGACCGGAGGCCAACTAAGCTGCCATTTACCTGGTCGGGACCTTGGGGTCAGTCCAGAGAAGTGCAGCGTGGGGGAACCCCAGAGGAGCTGACGGCACAGGAAGGAAACCCAGAGAGTTTAGACCACCTTGGACTACCCTTGTTCTGTAAGAGGAGCAGTGTCCTGGAGAGGCAGGCCTTGCCCAGGGGCACGCTGGGCTTCTCCTGTCTCCATCACGGCCTGTAGGAAGCCTGAGGACCTGGCGGCCTCAATTTCCCGCAGCTCTGCTGCATGGTGGCCCCGTGCTGTGCTGGGAAGAGTCTGGCTCTGAGACATCACAGCTTCATGGGCGCCCCAGCAGCTGGAATCACAGCTGAAGGTCCCAGCTCCATTCAGCTTTGCTGCTCTCAAACCCTAGGCTTCTTCTGCAAAACAGGGATGAAGTTTCTGCCTGTCTTATGGGATACTGTGAGGGTTCAAGGAGACTCTCTGGGGGAAGGTGCTGGCTCCTGGAAGTCTCCTAGTAAACAGGTATGCTCCCTGTCCTCAATCCCAGGCTTCTTAGACTCGGGACCTGTGCTGTTTTCCCCAACTCCTCGGCGCTCCTTAGTGTCCTTCAAGACAAAGTTCAAGGAGCGTGTCCTCTAGCAGTCCATCCAACCACTTCGGCTTCCAGGGTCTCACCCTTCCTTCACTGCACATCAGACTGCCTGAGCCCTTATTCCCACAGCACAACTCCCAGCAACTGACTGAGAGGGGCTGCTTCCGTCAGAACTCTGTAATGTAAGAAAGCTCCTTACACCTAATGCTTTAAGTTCTGTGCCTGTTCAGGCCAGATATGCTTGGACTGCCTTATTACTACGGTTGACAAATAACCTCCATTTGAAGTTATGCCCTATCCGCTGAGGGGCAGACACGCGTTGGCCATAACATATGCTACCACACTTCGTCTTTGCCATTACTTGAGCTCTTGGTGTGTGAAACATCTTTTATATCTAAATACTAGAACAAGTGTTATTTCCCCAAAGAACCAATATGTTTTTTCCTTTCCCAAAACAAGCCAACAACCATGTTTCCCTTTTTGCCTTGGCTGCCAGGAAGCTCAAAGCTGAATGCAAAGCTCACCTGCCACACTTTTTCCTTCTTCTGGCTGAAATACTAGTAGTTTTCCCCCAAGCCTTGATTTTACTCTTTACCTAGTAGGGCACTACGGGGATCCTCAGTTCCCTCAAATTCTGCATGAAGTAGGGAATTATACAAACACACACAAACGTGAGAAATTCCACATGGTTTGACTCAATACACGTGATCACTGTAAAGGAGTAGGTTAAAACCCAAATTCCAATTCCCCATCCATTTCCGCCCTCCCAAGACAACACTCACAAGTCATTACCTGGATGGGAAAGTAGTCTCGAAAGTAGCGCCACACAGCCCAGTTTCGGACCCACTGTGACCTCCTGCCACCTTCCAGGAAACAAAATAGTGTTGGAAAGAAGTGCGATGGGGAGACAGTTGGGCAAAGCACACAAGGCAGAGCCAGCGGAAGCCCCACGGTGGGTGGCTCTCACCTCACACAGCGTCTCCGCCCCCTCGGCCTGTGGGCCCCTTTGCACCTTTAGTCCCTCGTGCTCTGTGCAGCCCTGACTGAGGGCCAGCTCCTACGAGGACCAGAACGGTGGCGTCCTGCCACCACCGACACACTGGACTAGCCCGGTGCTTTTCACAAAGCAGGCGTTAAGCAAAGAGATAGCACCCAGCTGAGGAACTCGGCCTGTGCAGGAGGGAGTGGGTGAGGGAGACCCGCTCGTCGTACCCTTCTTGGGCGTGTTCCAGTCGAACGCCAGCCAGGTGAAGTAGAGCACAGCGATGAGCCAGCAGTCGGTGCAGAATGTGTACATGAGGATGATGCTGCAGACCACTCCTGGGGAGGAGGCAGACGGCCACCGTCAGGCCTGGCCCTCCCGGTTGCGCCCAAACTCCTCCTTACAGTGGTGGAGGGAGGCCCCCATGCTGGCGCTCAGTCCAGGACCAGGGGAAGGGGTACTCGAGTTTGGTAGAAGCAGCATGGCCTCCTTCAGCAGTGAAGGGACAGGAACCCAACACATAGCCTGACACACAGAAAGAGTCTGCGGACTTAGGGAAACAATGACATCTACACTTCCACTCCTCTCGTAAGGAACTTGAGCATTTCCTTCGCTTATGAACATAACGAACCACAGGAGTGCTGGCTGCACCTGCTGGCATGACACCAACACACAGCAGGGGCATTTTCGAATCACAGTACACGGTTCCAGGTATCTCTAGTTCTCTAGTCACAACAGGGTGTATGTGAGAGAGAAAAAGAGAGACTGGAGCACCTTACACAGGGTCTGGCCATGCTGCGCTCCTCTGCCCCCAGTCGGTCAGATCCTGGGCACTTGCACATATGCCTGGTGTGTTTCAGGCTGACCAGGCTGGAGATTCGAATTGCGGTCGCCATGGGGGATCCAAGCTCAGCTTCTCCTGAGCAATACATTACCACCGTACAATGGAGCCAGCCTGCAGCGGCACAGACCTTGAAAAATCATTTCTTCCCATCACTACTAAGAACTACACAAACGTTAGGTCCAGGATGGTGCTGCCCAGGAAGTTTAACACCCTCCCCACCGCCTACGCATGGGACTAGCCCAGTGCTCTTCACAAAGTGGGCGTTAAGGAAAAAGACAGCACCCAGCTGATGTATTTTCCCATGCAAAAATGTGTCATGATTTTCCCGGCAACCCAGTATTTACACCGCCTGCTGGATGTTTATTGACGTCATGATACAATGCGTACGTGTCACTGCAGGTCTACTTGGGTTTGATAAAGTGCAGGTATTTATATTTCAGTTCACCGGCTCCCTTTGCCATCCAATGAGCTTTGTGTCACGGGTTTAAAAACACCGAGGGTCCAGCTGCAGTGGTCCAGTGCTCTGCAGTGCTGGAGGCCATGTAGGAGACGGGGTTTGGTTCCTGGGTCGACTTGTCATGGCGGGTGTGTGAGCAGGTGCCGGTGATGTGAGTGGGTTAGGAAAGCCTAGGAGAAAGCATCATGACTTGTCTGTCTGTCTCTCTCTCATGAAAGAAAAAAAATGAACTCAAAAAAGCAAAACCAAACAAACCCATCTGCAGTCAGAGGCCCAGTGGTTAAGGGAGCCGGATCCTACGTGGCCAACTGTAGTTTGAACCCTGGCTCCCCGCAGCTGGAGAAACATTCTGGGTTCACGTGCCCAAATTCGTGAGGATGGAGAAGGAACTGTGGCATGTCCATGCCCCATGGGAGGTGTTTTCTCCCTCCTACCCTCCCCCGCTCCGGTGGGTGCACACACTGTCAGGCAATTTAAAAAAAAAACAACAAAAACTACGGGAAGGTCCGTAGTCTTCACGAGGGTTTGATGGTGCGAAGATGTGCAAAGGGAGGCCCCTGAGGCCACAGCCCTCTTGGCAGCACCAGGCAGGAGGAGCGGCAGGTATGAGAAGCAGTGGGAGGAAGCGGCCGGGCGGCTCAGGGCAGTGGTTGCACAGCCTGGAGACCTGCGTGTCCAACCAAGCCTGGCTCCCACCCACTCGAGGGCGTCGAGAAGACACTGGGCAGGTTTCTGGGCTGTGGCTGGGCCTGACTGGTTGTTAACCTAGAGCTCGGGGGCAGGCCCACTGCACCCTGCCTGGGTTGGGGCTCTGCTAGTGGCTCAACTCCCCGCCGGCCAAGCTCCAGCCTACTAAGACAGGGAGAGTGGCAGCTTCCAGGGGTAACTGGGGACAAAAAAAGCTGGTGTGGCAGACTGGGCAGGTGTCTGGGAGGCTGGAGTCTCTGGGTTCTAGTCTTGGTCTCACAGTCCTCTCCTATGTCCCTGAGCTCTGTCCCCACTGGGCCCCTGCCTCCTATCTGAACAAGGAGTGCAGGGAGGCTACACTGGACTCACCCAGGATTCTAAGTGGTCAACCACATTAAAGACAGTTTAATGTGCCCTGTGGCCTGGACTAGGGTGTCTTTATCTTGTTGAGACCACATGTCCCTGTAAGAATCCCTTTTCCCCAGAAAAATGTGCATATATCCTCATATTAAATTCTAGGGGTTCATAGGCTACCCCAAAGACCACTTTTGGAGCTAAAGGTACAGACTGGCTGTTTTGACCCTGGTCCACTAATTCAGGGCTCCTGGGAGTGCACTGGGCTTCCGCTCAAACCCCAGCACTGCCACTCAAGAAGCCTCATAGCTCGGGTAGGTATTGGGCCTCTGTGAGTTTCCAGGTCCCCACCGGAACAGTGGGGATTTTAAGAAAGACACTACAAGGACTTGGTGGATCTTTTTTTTCTTTTTTCCTGAGATATTTTTGCTTTAGGGTGTGTGAGCTCTCCAGAGAGAGACAGAGAGACAGAAAGCAAGAAATCACCACTCAGGCGGGATGGCAACGCTGTAATCCCTTCTCCTCTATTCTCCTCTTCGGATTTTGGGCATGTATGCTGCCAGCGTGAGTTTCAAGCTGCTAGGTCTGGGACTTGAACCACAGTCGACCAGGTGGGAGTCTAGCGACATAACCAATACACCATCTATTGGTCCCAGGCCTGGTGTACCTTGCCATCTCCCTGCCCTGCACATGTGGGCTCAGAGGCCCTCACTGGGCCTCTGCTGGGAGGATTGCTACTCAGGCCAGCTGTGGGAACTTCTGACAATCCCCCAACCCCGATGGTCTTGAAGCCTGAGTGGCCTAGAGGGCCTCACTCTCTCCCTGGAACTGGGGTGACTCTGATGCTCCACGGAGGTCTGTGTGTCCTCAGGGCTGAGGACAGGGGCCTGAGGAAGGAAAAGAGGTCAGCATGGGGCCTTCCTTCCTCCAGATAACCCAGCTGTCCTCTGCCAGCCAGGATGGCAGCTCAGGGAACGAGGGTACCTAGCTCGCCTGCAGGAGAGCACGAAAGCAGGGACATGGTGCAGCGCTGCTGGGAGGTGGAAGGGGTCATTAAACTCCTGCCTGGGAAGTAGCTGGGCATGTGCTCGGTGTGGGTGGGCTGAGGACCTCCTCCCTGGTTCCCACAGCCTGGGCCCTGCAGCCTGGCCTGGCCAGCCCAGCCCAGTTGCTAACTGAGCAAGCTGCTCCACTTTTTGCTTCCCACCCCACAAAAGCCATGGGATGCAGGCAGCATTTTTATATTCAAAAACAGGAAACTGGGACCAGTAGTTAGCTTAATGGCTATGTCACTGGACTCCCATGTTCTCAACTGTGGTTCAAGTCCCAGACCCAGTGGCTTAAACTCACACTGGGTGCCTGTGTGTACATGCCCAAAATCCCAAGGGGAGAATGGAGGAGAAAGAATTGCAGCATGCCATCCCTCCAAGGGGTGATTTCTTGCTTTCTGTCTCTGTCTTTCTGGCCAGCGAACACGCCTGATAGCAAAATACTCTAAAAACAAAACAAAACAAAACAAAACAAAAAACAGGAAGCTAACGTTCAGAGAGCTCAAGCGACCTGGGCACTGCCACAGAACCTGTCGGTAGTGGAATCAGGGCTCAAACCTGGCACCAACCACCTAAGACAGAGTCACACACGTGCTGGGAGCTGTGTGTATGGGCAAGGTGGCACTGTGGGAAAGGCACAGGCCCTGGGGGTGCTTAGATTCTAATCCCTGTGCCTGTGGGCGAGTTACTCACCATCTCCGAGCCCTGAGGCTGGGAAGCAAGCCACCACCTCCCGCTCAATCTCACTGAGCCCTCCTGCAGGCCTGGGGCTAGAGCATATGGTCTTGGACCCAAACATGGCGAGTCCATGGGAGGATGCATCCCTACAGCTCAGAGCTCCTGCTCTAATCCCAGCTGGGAGGTGGGCCCTGCCTGCCCGCCCATCTCCCGCCAAGCCCAGCTTACCCAGCACGAGGAAGGACAGCACCCACTGCAGCACGGAGATGACCTGCAGCTGCTTCTCCACCTTGGACCTGTTGAGCCAGCTGACCGAGAAGAGGTCCTGGAGGGCTGCGAGGATGCTGGAACCAGTGCCTGCAGCAGACGGGGAGGTCAGCCTACCACTTATCCCCCTCCAGCTTCGGGGTCCCCAACATCAACCCACCTCCCATAGGCACCTTCCCAGGTATGAGAGGAGCATAGCCATGTGACCAGCAGACCAGGGATTGGATCCTAACCCTGCCGTCTAGTGGCTTTGCATCAAAGGGCAGTTCACATGCTTAACCAGCCCCATTTCTACAGACACACAATCGGAATGGCGTCCCCTCACAGGGTCATTCTGGAGACTAAGTGAGGTCTCTAAAGTGGATAGCCCAGGGCTAGGTCTTGGGGAGACTCTCTGTATCTGCCATTTCTCTTCCTTCCCCTCCACCCAAATCGAACTCCTGTCCTTAGCCTTTATCTGGGCCCAGTGCAAATATTGAATCTCTGCTATCTGTGTCTGGGAGGCCAAGGACAGAGGTTCAACAGCCAATTTGCAATGTTTTTTCCCCCAAGTGTACTTTGAGCATCCCCAATCCCTGCCCTGCCCTCCGTGTAGAACTGGTACCTTTTCCAAGGAGCTGAGTGAGCCCTCTTGCTCCCACCCCCATAGTCCCCGCCACCCTCAGAGGGCCTTCCAGGCTCAGCTTTGTCGCACTGCCCACAGCCTGGGGCTCCCAGAGAGCTTGGTGGGAACCTGTGCTTCCTCAGAGGGCCCTGCGGCCAGTGAGCTCGGGCAGCCTGGAGGACACGGAGGCTGTGATTAAGTCCGCTGCCAAGCAAGCGCCACGCTAGAAGGTAGGACGAGATGTCCCCACTTAATTGGCACTGTGGCTGTGTCCTGGGGAGGACACCTGGCTGCAGCTGCAAATGGCAGAGGGACCAGGAAGCCTGTGACTGCAGGGGAGACAGCAACAGGGAAGAGTGTAGGTGGGTTCCCAACCGTCCTCCCAGCAGTTAGGCTCAAGGAAGGGGCCACGTCAAGCCCCCTCTCCCGCTGAGCCCCAACCGCCTGCCCTTTGCCCGACACATCTTCACTGAGCGCTTATTGTGTGCTGGTCAAACATTCCTTCCCACACCCGCTCTGTGCAAGGCCCGGGACACAGAGGACTTAGTCACCATCTTGTCCTTGAGGGGCTCGTGACCTTTCACCCCGGCCTACAAGCAAGGAGTGGACAGGGAGGCAGTTGAGGGGTTTCTTCTCCAGCCTTTGCTCATCTTCAGAATTTGGAGAGCAACAGGTCACAGCAGAGTCCAGAAAGGGCTGTCCGCTTCACCAGCTGGAAGTGAATGATCGCCTTGACTTGTTCGAGGCAGGCGGGAATGCCAGGCCTCAAGGTGGGTACCTATTCCAGTAGCCTCTTCCCGGTCTGATGACCAGAGGGAGGGGTGTGGTGGGGCAGAAGTCAGAGCTGGGTCCAAGCCCTGGTTCCACTCTTGATGTGACCCAGGAAAGACCACAGGGCTCTCTGCCACCTCCCCAGCACATGGCACAGTGACTGGTACTCGGGAGTCCCTGGCACGACCCAGCATAATGGAGGTGGGAGTGGCAGTAGGTCTACTCGCAAGAGCAGAGAGAGGCCAGACCACAGGGCCATTGCAGGGGCTAGGCTCATATTGTGGCTCCTCATCCTTTTATAAAAATCCTAACATCCTGGGACCAGTAGATAGTGTAATGGCTATGTCGCTGGACTCCCATGTAGTTACCATGGTTCGAGTCCAGGACCAGGTGGTTTAAACTCATGCCAGGCATGTGTGCGTGCGTGCCCAAGATCCCAAGAGGAGAATGGAGGAGAAGGCCTTGCAGCGTGGCCATCCCCCCGGGGGGTGATTTCTCGTTTTTTGCCTCTCTCTGTCTTTCTGGCAAACATACATGCCCTATAGCAAAAACCCCTCCAAAAAAAAAAAAAGAAAGAAAGAAATTCTAACATCCTAAGCCCTTCCCACCTCCATACTTGCCCTATAACACATTCCAGAGTCAGATCTTCCAGGGTCACCTAGTATAGCCTAACTGGACCACCAGGGAAACTGAGGCTGGAGAGGAACATTGACTAGCTCAGGCAGTAGGTGGCAGAGCCAGGGCTGGAACCCAGGCTTCCCGCCCCACTCAGGGCACCTCCCCTCTCTGCACAGCGGCTGCTGAGTGTAAAGGGCTCTGGCACGGGACACAGCAGGGCAAGAGTGGGCCCCACTCAGAGCCTGATGGCCGGTGATGCCCGGCAGACACTCAGTTACAATTGTGCCCCTGAGAGTTGCATGACTTCACCCTAGCCTCGACGTGGGGAGAGGTCTAGGTGAGTACATACGGGAGGAGAGAGAAGCCCAGGCCCAGGCCTGACCCCTGGTTTGAGGGCTGCCAGCCATGCCATCAGCCAGCAGCAGGGCCTACCTCCTGAGCCGTGCGGAGTGAAGTGGAACAGGTGTCCTGGCCACTAAGGGCAGGCGGAGAGGAAGGCAAGTCCCTGTTCTATCTGGGGCAGGCTGAGTGCCTGGCTAGAGACTGGATAAAACATACTTAGCACCCTTCTACTCCAAGCGCGGTCTAAGACGGCCTTGTTACATCACCTGCGGGTCGGTTAGACATGCCAGATCTCAGGCCCCGGCCTGGGTCCACTGAATCCAAACCTGCATTTTAACAAGATCCCTGGGTGACTGGGTCTGAGAAATACTCAAGTGCCTCAGTCCAATGACTGGTGGGGCCAGCCTGGGGGGGATGTGGGGACAGTGGGGACTTGGCTACCTGGGATGCTAGGCAGGAATAAAAGGAGAAAGCCACTTACTACTGGAGACAGGAGCCTGGGCCAATGGCTTGAACGGCCAATGGCAGAAGCGCTGGGCTGGGGCTGGGAGTCCATCTATCCACCCCCCACCTCGGGTCGGGCCAACCAGCTACAACTCCCAGCAACAAGCCTGCTTATGGGCCAGGGCAGAAATTCCCCATTGGTAACATGGACCCATGGAAACAACGGGGAAAACCTAGAATTCCTCCTGTGTCCAATCCAAATTATCTGCCAAGTTCACTGGGCCTCTCACAATGAACTAAGGCCAGCTGTAGACCACAGGCCATCTGGCCAACCCTCACCCCATCTTACAGATGGAAGTCGAGGGCCTGAGGGCCTCTGAGACATCCCACAGCAAGGTGGCCAGAGCCCGGCTCTCCCCAGCTGACCATCTCCCCCTACCCTATCAGCCTGACGACGGCTCACTCGGCCAACCAGGTGGGAACTGCGCAGTCCGTCAAGGAATGACAGGTGACTCTGTGGGCGTTAGAGATGGGACTGCCTGGACGGGGAGGCTGGGAGGAACAGCTAACTGGATTCCTTCGGCACAGGACTGCTTGGACAATCGCAACCTGACTGACCACGGGGCCAGCCCATAGCTGGCCTGTCCAAGGATGCAGAAACCCAGGCCCCAGAGGAAGCTCCCAGGGGACCCAGGCAATGCTGAGTCAAGCCCCTCTGTGACAATGAGGTAAGTTGGCACAGCCTTCCAAACCCACAGAGAATAGCGTGGCCTCCAGGCAGCCTTGGAGAGAGGGTCTTTCCTTCCTGGGAAGTGCAGACTCTCTTGCTATGCAGAGATAAGCTATGTGAGGACAAATGACAGAGACAGAGAGACACAGAGAGAGAGAACAAGTCCTCCCAGCTCTCTGCCTCGAACTAGTAAGTGCCAAGACTGACAGCTACCTGGGGCCAGGTCTGGGTCTCATCCATGTCTGGGCCCCAGGGTCCTGCTGGAGTCTGGTCCAGGGTGGCCACTGAGAGGACTGCTGAGTGGCAGGAGGGCTGATCTCTGCTCTGGCAGCTCCTCGGGTCCCTTGGGCTCCTGCCCTCCCTGCAGGGCTGAGTGACAGGTGAATGTCAAAGGGCCTACAGCTTTGGGGCCCCCACAGACCTCACACAGGCACTCAGACTCCCAAGAGTATGGCACTGTCACCCCCATTTTCATGATAATAAAGGCCAAAGTCCCTCACCCAGAGAGGTAAAGCTGGACTCCACCCAGGCCCAATCCCAAGGCTTGCCTCTGCCCTACACGTGGCCCCCACCCCAGGTCCTTCTCTCACCCCTCATCGCAAAGCCAGAGCCAGGCTGGGAGGATGGGGAGAGTGAATGACCTGCTTGCCTTCATGGCAGCGGTCAGGAGCAGGTGTTCTGTGCAGAGCTAAAACAGCAATAAGCCTGAGGGTCCCAGGCCCTGCTCTGCTCCCAGCTCCCATGTGGACTTGGCCAAGCCACTTCGCCCCCTGGGCTTCAGCTTGCCCACCTATAAAACGGAGTGAAGGAGGACAATTTTGTGACCTCTGAGGACTCCCAGCCAGGTACCTGGGACATGCAGTTCACCACTTACTGGTGCAGTTACTTGGGAGGGTAGGATATGAGGTTCGGCCCTGGCCACCCAGCAGAGGGTACTTCCTCTGCCCCGGCTGTGGCTGGGAGGGGCCCAGCAGAAGAGGTGGTGATGCCAGTGCTGCAATCGGATGCCACCAGCATCACACCCAGCCCAACTGCTCCCAAACCTGGGTGCGGCCGCCAGGGAGCTGAGCATCTGGCCCATTCCCTGCACCAATCTGCCCTCTTGCCCTGCAGCACACCCACGCTCTGCACACGCTCACAGCTCCAGTCCTACTGTAGCCAGCATCTCGTCCCTCGGCTACCCCGTCTGCCAGTGCCACCTGGGCACCGGGGCTAGTCTGATCCATCCATGTGCTCAGATCCCCGTACAGGGCCTGGTAAGCAAAGAAGCTCACAGAGTTTTCCCACAGGGCTGAGCAGATCCCCAGGCTCAGAGGCAGTGAACAGCCTGGCTGTCCCAGTTAGACTGGGCTGCTGGCAGGAGGCCAAGCCACCCCAACACTGAGAATCCCGGAGATGGGGGCTGAGCCTCTCACCCTTCCTAAGCACATCTCCCACCTGTGAAGGGAACAGACCCCACCTTGCCTCCCATAACCCTACTGATGTCCATTCTTCATGGACAGAGACTAGACAGACCGAGGAGTAGGCTGACCAGCCTATGAAGATTCCCAAAGGCCGATTCCAACAGCTGCTCACAGGCACCGTGGATTTTACTGCTCATTACACTGGGGAGGGCAGAGGGGCAAGAGCTGCCAGGAGACCCAGACCAGCTTCTCTACCATCCAAAAGGTAACCCCTTCCCCCAAATCTACATGGGGCATCGCTGCCCCCCCCCAGCACTCCCAGGGAAGGCACACCAGACAAAGACTGGCAACCCCATTTCACAGAGGAGAAAACTGAGGTGAGAAGAAGCCTTTAAAAGAGGTTAGACCACTTGCTTGAGGTCAGAAGATAGGGAATTGAGCATCCAGGTGGGCATTCAGGTTCCTGTCCCTTGTCCCTTCCACAATGTCAGACTGCTAGGGTGGGTGTGCACTACAAGCCAGTCCCCACCCAGACTTCAAGAGCACACTCGGCAAAGGAGGGCTGCTTCGTGACACACCCACCGTTCCAGGGGACAATCTCCTGTCGCCTGGCGGTGTGGGAACTGTGAGCCCCACCTACACCCTCCCACAGCCCCTCCTGCAAGGAGAAACCCAGGGCCACCTGCAGCAGTGGGGCCCAGCGGCCCTCTGTGCTGGCCCGCCCAGGGCTGGGGTGTGAGGAGCGTGTCTCAACACCGCCTTGCCCAATGTGTGCTACTGTGGTGACACACAGGCCGCAGTCCAGAGCTGATGACACCAGTGTTTCCTGGACTTCCTCTTGACACGCCCAAGAGTGGCAGGGTCTGACACCAGCTCTGAAATGTGACAGAGGGCCCTAGGATGGCTCTGCTCCTTCCTGAGTCTGTGGCGTTCGGAGGTGAATTCACTTCACCTCTCCCAGCATCAGTTTTCCCACCTGTAAAATGAGGTACAAATCCCCATGTCACAGGATGGCTGCGCAGAGGAAAGGAAGAAACGTGTGCACAGGACACCAGGCATTCATTAGGTGAATGGGAACTGTCCTGGCTCCCTCACCTCCCGGAGCATGAAGGGGAACGATAACGAGCAGACGCAGGTTTTGGGAAGGCGTGGTCACGAGGCTGTGCATGTGGAGAAGAGGGAGCCAAGTCAGAACACCAGCACCAGCAGCGGGGGCTCCCGGGGGGCCACGAGGCCTCGGCAGAGCTGTGAAGATGAGATGCCAAGGCAAAGAGGAGGAGAGCAGGCACTGCAGCCAGGGCGACCCCTAGGACAAAGACTCCTGGTGATGTGGTCGGCCCAGGTGCAGATGTCAACAGCCAGAGACGAGGGTGGGCGTTTACCCCAATGGAACCATTCCGACACAGAAGTCAGAATGAACGGTCACAGGCAGCCCCGTGCAGGAGGTAGGTACAGACCGAAAAGAGACCTGGAGCACTTGCAAGGAACCGAGCTCTGTATTAGCCACTCGGGGAGCAGCCGTGAACACAGATGATGTCCTACCTGTTGGGAAGCTTGAATTCTGCTGAAGGAGAGAGAAAACATCCACGTGCAAATGCACGATGTTGTGTCAGGCAGTGAGGAGGGTTTTGGGGGGGATAATTTGGAGCAAAGAGACAGAAGGGCAAGGAGTTCCCCTCCTGTGCAGAGGAGGTGCTGAGCACCATCCTGTAGGGACCAGGTGGGCAGGCCCTGCCGCTGGACAGCCCACACTGCTCGCTCCACTACCTCCACCACCAGCATCTGGGGAGGGCCTTCCAGTCTGGAGAAACTGCAGAGACCAGGAGGCTGCCCTCCCACCCCCTATTTGCAGGAACTATGACCTGAATGAGTCACTTCCTATGCAAGCCAGGTTTTTGTGAGCATTAAATGAGATAATGTATAGTTGAGAGCTTTAATAAAAGTGAAGAGCTGCGTGAATGCCAGCTAATTATCAACCGAGCCTTGGTGTCTGCTCCTGTCTAATGGGTATAACTAGGCCTTGCCTGCCTTGGAGCAGAGACCTAAGGGACAGATCGACTAGGACTCCAACCCTGGCTCTGATGCCTACCTGCTGTCATCCTTGAAAGTCACTTCCCCTCTCTGAGACTCAGTTTTGATCCAGGGTTGTTATGAGCAATCTACGTAACTTATGGCAGAGTGCCAGGGTGTCTGGCATGTCTGCTAGAGAGTCAGAAAGATGCCAGCCAAGTAGCAGCATCTCGGGGCTCTGTAAGCAGGGAGTCATTCCACTCATACCCCTAGTCCCCAGTATGCCACACTTGGGCTGACTGGACTTAAGCTCTGCGCTGGGCTTAGGTGAATGAGGAAGTTATCCCCCAGTGACTCCGAAGAACTGGGTACAAGTGGCACGGAGGCAAAGAGATGAACAGAACACACTGACCCTTTGCATCTTGCTCTACCCCAGGGAATTCAAGGAAGCGAGGCCAAATGTCAAATAAATGCTACTCCTTCCAGGCCAGGGGAGTACTCTCTTCCAGGCTCCCCGAGGCAGGTGCCTTTCAGTGAGCCCAACTGTGAGCTGGAGAGAGGGCTCAGGGCAGAACTGCCTGCTCTGCAGGGCCATGTCTGCTGTGAGTCCATACAAGGCTATCCCCACTGAACACCTCCCCATGCTCGACTACAGGTGCCTTCCCTCCAGGATGTCCCCTGCACTTCTGGCCCTGCCTGCGGGACTCCCAGGCCAAGTCCTGTACCTCCAGGCCTTGTTGGCCAGAAATCAAGCACACACTCACTGGCACCTGCCAGGCAGAGCTGACCCCTTGGAGACTGGCCCATAACCCTTCCTCTGAGGAGCCCTCCTCTCACTCGCTCAGATTGAACAAAGCACAAGCCACAGCCCTACCTCAGCTCTATTTGCATTATGAGAAGGGGGTGTATGCTTGCAGGAACCCTATCTCATTCCTCTAGGTCCCTGTGCTCAGCCTGGGGAGACAGAGCAGATGCTGGGTCTGCTAATGCCTGAATGCTTGAGTGCACTATAGTGGACAGCGGAGCCAGACAAGGGCAGAGATAATCCATGTCACAGCCAACTGACCTGCACCATGATGGAGGGTCAAAGAAAGCCTTCTGAGGAATTGAGAAAGGTCCCCTCAAGCTGAGGGGTCAGTTAGGGGCAGGAGCAGATGTAGAAGACTCCAGAGGAAGGGAAAGAAGGGAGGGGCCCCACGCTAGCAGTCCTGCCAGAAGCTCTGCTAAGAGCTGAGCTTCCTGAGCTGCCAGATGCCTCCCTGCTGCTGCAGGGCTCCTGCCCTGCCCGAGGCTGAATTCTGCTCTTGGACAGGCCCTACCATTATAGTCACAGCTGGGGGGACAGGTTTGTAAGCAACTACACACAATGGGAGGGGACGTCAGTCAGCACCAGGAATCCAGGGGAAGCCCCCAACCCAGCCTGGCGTGTTCTCAAGGAGCCATCCACAGGGCAGTAAGAGCCCAGGCTAGAGGCCAAGCTAACAGGAGGAAGAGGTATGGGGTCAGGACCCCAAGTGGTGGAGCCTTGCCAATGGCACCTGCAAAGGCCCGGAAGAGGGACATGGCACATGTTCGAGGAAGTCATTCGGCTGCGCTGGAGCATACAGTTTAGCTGAGAAACTGGAGAGGGAACATGAAGGACTGGAATGCCTGGCCTGGCGTGCCGGCCTCCACCCTGAGGGACGAAGCCAGCCAAGGCCCCATGGCCCCACTTCAGACGAGGCAGCAGCCAGCATCCACCTGGTCCCAACGCAGGGGAGTTCTCTTCTACAAAGACTAACAATTCCCTTGGAGGGTTCTATTTTACAAACACAGTGTCTTTAAAGCAGGACCCTTTGGGACATCTGGCTCCAAGGGGAAGCCAAACACTGAGAGCCGGCACATGGCTTTGCCTGGTGTGGGGGTGGGATGGGGCTGGTTAGGTGTTGGGACCTGGCATGGCCCTCAGGGCCTGCTATAGGGAGCCAGGCACCCCGAGTACCCACAGACTCACTAGGACCTGGGCTCTTCCTCTCACTTGGTCTCAGTCTCATTTATTGGTACCACATTAGCATTTTGAGGCAAGTCAGCTAGAACCAAAGGTCCTCCCAAGTTGGGTCTCTGCGCTCTGGTAGAATCCACTTATCCATAAAAATGCTCCTGAAGGGAGAATAAGCCCCTATTGGGGCTCCCCACAAAGTCCTAAATTTTCATGTATTCTCTTGAAGCAGCGCAGAGTCCTAGGAGGGGAGGCCTAGGAAGTGGGCCTCTTAGGATGCCATGTTTCTGACTCCCTGGAACTACATCCGGGACCCTGGAAAAGCATGCCGAGGACCCTATAGGCCCATTTTACCACCTCTCATCCCACCCTCTGACCTAGCACATTAGAAAAATAGCTACTTAAGTGGGAGGGGTTGTCATGGTAATACCACCAGCTTGCGAGTGCGTCATAAGTCCCCAAAATAGGCTTTTTCACAGTACATGTGAGCATGGTGAGGCAGCTTCTGGGGTACTTCTCTGGACCCCAAGCGAGACACAAGCCCCACATCCACAAGGAGAGCCGGAGAACACACACGAAGGGGAGGCTGACCTCTTTAACAGAACTGGAGGAGCCCAACGGGGTCACCTCACCCTGCCCTTCTCACTGCATAGATGGGGTTAGGGTTCATGGCGGGGGTTGGTGGCCGAGGCCCCAAATGGGGAGGGTCTTGACCAAGGTCCCTCGAGGAGGCCATGAGTGGGCTCCTGACCCTCTGCTCAGGGCTAACTGCCCATTCTGCTTTACAAGGGAAGGAGTTCACCCTTCTGCTGCCATCGTTCTGCCCACATGGGGGGCAAGGTCCACACTGACCTGGGAAGATGCCTGCATCGCACTTCAGTTCCTTGTGTGGATGAGGAGAGAGCAGGAGAGGGGCAGCGCTTGCTAGAGCAGCAATTCCGCAGCAGAGCAGGGGTTGACTCCTAGCCCCAGGCACCGCCCATGGGCCCTCGAGTTGGCCAGCAGCAGCTCCACAGCAGTGGCCAGAAGTGCTGGAGGCCAAGAACTCTGACTGCCCAAGGCTCTTTTCCCAAGTGCTCTCAAATCTCTCTTCCTAGGTGGAAAGCAGCAAGACCCCGCAGGCCTGGGTACAACATCCCCTCTGTATCCTTGTCTCCCCTCCCGGCACACTGGGCCCTCAGCCCAGCAGGTCGCTGGAGGCCCTGTGGTCAGATGCCCCCCTCACCCCAATCTCTTGCCTCCATTCATCTACTCTCTGTACCTGAACGTCGTCGCCTGCCTTGACAAAGTCTGTTCGTTTCTCAAGATCCAGACTGAATGTCGCCTCTTTCAGGAAGCCTACCCTGACCCCAGGATGATTTAGTTCTTACCCTCACCACCGGGCTTCCACACTCCCACAGCCCCCCGGTTTTGCATCCTCAAAGGCAGGGACCATGGCTGCTCAGTAATCCATAGGATCTGCACCCCAAGTCTCCGCCTCAGCAGAGCCTTCCTGGATCATAGCGGAGTCTGTCTCTCTGCACAGCAGGGGTGGGGGGGGTGGCATATGGCACAGGGCAAGTGACAAAGACTAACAGGAGCACAAGTTAGTTAATGGAACACTTTCTCCTGAAGTTAACTGGAACCCTCACATTCTTGAGAGTCTGAGGTCTCTGATCTTATAATTAATTTCTTCCTTCTATGAGTGAGAGGGGCAGAGAGATGGAGAAAGTGTGTTCCCAGTAGGGTCTTTTCCTTTCCTCTTTCTTTCCTTCCTTTAACTTTTTGTTTGTTTGTTTGTTTCAAATTCCCAAAGGGTGTATGTCCTCACCAGAGAGAGACAGGGAGAAAGAGAGGGAGAAGGCCCTGGTGGGGCATGGTCACGACACAATCTCTCCTCTTCCATCCTGGTGGTATCTGGGGCACACACACGCCTGGTATGTTTTTCAACCTGCCAGGGTTAGGATTCGAACGGCAGTCAGCCATCTGTGATCTGGTTCCCTTAACTACTAGGCTACGGGGCTGCCCCCACCCCAACAATGGGGTCTTCACACCACACTCCACCCTCTGCCAGCCCTGGATCATGGTTGTGTGTGTGCCTGGTACATTCAGGGAGGCCCCTGTGGGTCAGCCAAGCAGAGCGCTGTGTTACCACTGTGCCACCACCTGGCCCCATGATCTTATTTTCAAGACAAGAGGAATGAAATCTCAAGAGAAATGAGCTGCCCAGCCATGTCCCAGAGAAAAGAGCAGGGCAGGAATCCTGGCTCTCTGGCTTCTAAGCTCTGGAAGCAATGAAGGGGACCACAGACAGCCTGGCTCTACCCACTCAGTACTCAGCCTCAGAGCTAGCTCCTTGCCAGACTATGGGTGTCTCCAGGGCAGGGACAGCTGCAGCACCAGTCACCAACACAGGCAGGCAGATAGGGGCACTGACAAAGTTCACAGCATCACACTAAGGCTTCACTCGGGGCTTCCTGTCAAGGGGGGGGGGCAGTCCCACTAATGATTAATTCATTCAACAAATATTTACTAAGCACCTACTACCTGCCAGGAACTGTGCTAGATAGGAGGGACATGACACCGAGAAAGACAGGCAAGGTCCCTGTTCCCAAGGGGCTAACATTCCCTATAGGTGACAATTACCTAAACACACAGGCTACAGAACTACAGCAAGACGTGGGGATTGGGGTTGGCTCTCCAGCTGGGATGGCCAGGGAAGGCCGCTGAGAGGAGACTGGCTGGTCAGGGGCTAGTCATGCAAAGAGGTGGGCAGAAGGGCAGCACCGCACAGGACTGAGAACAGACTGCACAGGAGGCAACGTGGGAAGGGCAGGAAACCCACGAAGGGTGTCTGTAACACATGGGTGACATGCAGGAAAAGAGGCTGTGAGGTGGTGGTGGCTGCCCATGCGGGGCTTCCCAGGCCACAGGAGGAGCTGGGCAGATTTGGAATATGACAGGGGCCGGGGAGATTGGTAGGTCACCTGGCAGCCAAGGTGCTGGGGGCTCTTGGTGTCTCCTTCTACCAGGTAAGCTCAGGAACTTCCTTGGGGAGCTTGGGAAGGGCCATGACCTCACGGAGATTCAGAACGGAGCAAGCCTCACTCAGCAAAGGCTGGACACTGTGATGCACGGAGCCCTGTGCTCGGTCCTTTAGGGTCTCACCACCTTTCTCCTGGTCTAAGGAGCCAAGCCATGGACTGCAAGTTGGAGCAGGGTTCTAGCCTGGCCCTGATAACCCCAGACCAGTCCCTTCTCTCTGGAGGACTCAGTGTTTCCAGCACTAACAGATATCTACATTTTCATGACTCAATTATTTGCTGCTGAATTTGGGGGCGGGAGAGTGGGGGTGCGGCAGGATTTCCACACTGGCCTGAGTCACTCAGCCTGTTAATAAAATATTTCTCATTCCCAACCCAGATGAGCCCTAGGTAACACAGATAATTCAAAAGTGGTTTCTGCACAGTTGAAAAAGTGATGGGGGGGGGGAGGACAAACAGAACTTGAGGAGAGGGGACACGACAGTAACATTCTCATTCTATGATCAAAAACTGGGTTAGGCCACTGCTGACCCTCAGCTATAGGTACCCTCAACAATCCAGCCCTGTGGTTTCACCTTTGCCAAGCCCTTACTCACATTCCCCTAGTGCTGGGGAGCCCCATCTCTACACCCTCAGCCTGCATAGCCATCAACAGCAGAAACGATCCCAGTACATCAAAATCTGTCCCCTGTAATCTCCCTCCTGTTCTCAGCCTTGCTCTTTGGAGCCACGTAGAATAAATCAGCTTGAAATTTTATTGAGGCAGCCACGACCTTGTGCTGGATCCTCTGCTAAACCCTGAGGCCATAGGCAAGATCAGGGGCTCTGACCTGAAGAGCATCCCCATCCCAGGCAAGCCAGGGCTGCAGAGATTGGAAAACACCAACATGGACTCCCCGCTTCCTCCAGCACACCCTCGCCCATGCTCCCACACCTGGCCTTTTCTTCTGGCCAAGAAACCAGACACCCAGGTATCTGTTTCAATCTCTCACCCAGCACAGGACTCCCCTTCACAGAATCCATGCTCTCTCCTTGAGTACCGCCACCGACAGGGTGTTCACCACCTCAGGACAGTGGGGCCTTATCCACGGAGGCAAACTAGGCCACTGGGGAGTGTCTTCAAGGACCATGGATGTAGAAAGCAGGTCTGATGCAGATGCCCAGATAACACAGAATCTGCTTCAGCACCCTCCCCTACCCCACCCAGTTTTTTACCAAAGTAAATTCCGGAGCTAAACGGACTGGTTTGCATTCGCACCAGTCCTTACTACATTCCATGATGTAATTTCTTGCACTCAGTTGTTGTTGTTGTTTTTTAAAAAATCATGTTTTGAAGATCTGATAAGCACATGGGGCAATGTTCCTGATATGGTATTGAGCTGGACAAAGTCGGTCAGGCTGACCGCCTCCTGAAGACACGGGCTGCAGACAGCAAAACCCAGGGAAGGCGTCTCCAGAGGGTACTTCTACCCATCACCTGGAGACAGAATCTTTTTTTCCTCTCTAGAGGGCAAACACACTCAGCAGAGAGAGATGAAGAGACAGAGAAAGGAGAGAGCACCCCCACTTTGGGGAATAATCATGCCACGATCCCTTCTCCTCCATCTCTCCCTCCTTTCAGGATTTTGGGCATCCACGTGCCTCATGTGTTTCTCAAGCCACAGGGTCTGGGACTCAAACTGCATGGCTGCCCATGTGGTATCTTGCTGCCTTAATCACCAGCCCACAGGTTGGCCTCAGAAGCCTCTCTAAAAGCACGAACACGGGTGAATTCCTTCCTTCCCTTGGTCAGGGCACAGAATGGTCCAGGGAATGGAAAAGCACTCTCAGGTGCTGTCAGAGGCTACCAGGCTAGGAGCAAGGGACAGCTTAGGCTGCTGGCTCCCAAGCTGGTGACAGCAGTTTGCTATCTCCTCAAGGCCAATAAGCAGCACCCAAACCAAGAAGGCGATAAACCACAGCAATAACCACACAGAACAATGCCAAGGCCCCATGAGAAGGCCATGTATGTGTGTTGGGGAGGGAGGGTACCTTGGAGCCACTAGGATATTAGACACTATTTGGATTGAACAGGAGCAAACACTTGTGATATATAATGAAGAGGGAGAAAACAGGATTCAGAACTGTAGCTACAGCATAGATGTAGTAGATATAAAGTCCTCAACTTTATAGACTATCTAAGAAGAAAATTATAAAGACAATGCTAAAATGCTATGAGGAGGCCATCTTTGGAAAAGTTGATTTACCAGCAATTCTGTCTTCCTACTTGCATTTTTTCAAATTTTCCACCATGAGCACACATTTCATTTTTATATCAAAGGCAGGAGGAGCAGGCGATTGTTGGTTACTAAAGAAAAAACCCAAGTTGCAGAGGCTTTGCAAGCAGAAGGAAAACCTGAGGCGCGAGAGAGGTCTCCCATGAGATAACAACATGGTGGGGCAGGACAGCTGGGCTAAATTTGCAGGGCCTCCTGGATTTCTGTTTAATTCTCTGGCCAAGGCACCTGCTAAGCAAACCTTGAGTAGGCCATGCTTCCTTCTGCCTCAGTTTCTCCAGCTACAGGTAAGGGGCGTGGAGGGTGGAAGGGAGGTGTTTCCTCACGTGGGAAAAGTTATGGAGTTTGATTTCAGTTCTGCTCCTGGTTCACCAAGGGCCTCAGTTCCGCCTGGAGGCCATCCAGGGTCTTCCGCGGTGCCTTCTAAGGGTGCCAGGCTCAGAGCTGCTGCTGAGTGGGCTCCAGAGCCTGGGTGGGGACAGAGGGCAGTGAAGGCACACCTATCCTGGCCAGGCATGGTCCTGTCTCCTCTTCCCTGTTTCAGGGAATTGCAAAACCTTTGCCACTCTGCCCCATCCAGTCACTTTCCGGAAAGCTTGTTCCACCTGGTGGGGGGGGGGGCGGTGGGGGAACTGCCAG